>NW_010289836.1:0-4213 GCF_000700745.2 Antrostomus carolinensis | reverse complement strand
AAAGCTGACATCATGCACGTAGGAAGGTGGATAAAGAGAAAAACTCTTGAAAAGCCGTAGCTCTCCTCTGGGAAATTGAGAGAGGAACCGTGTGTCAGATGTCCAGAGCATTCGCCAGTCAGATATTCCACAGATCAGCATGGCTACGAGGTCAAGATTCAACGAAGCAAAGACAACAACCAACTCACTACTTATTAGTTCATAATGAGCTGCCCTTATAATTCCCACACAGGAACCCTTCTCACAGAAGCCTGAAGCATCTCTCTCCATACAGATGAAGTACTGAATTTTACTAAGCTGAGATTCAAAAGCAGCAAAGTCATTTAGCTCAGTTGTTTCAAAGCTCGTTGCTTCCTGCAGACTGATACTCAGTTTAAAGCCAGAAACAGTCTGCTGAAGAGAATGTATGCTGGTTTTAATGTTATTCACCAACATCTGGATACAGCTGTTCTCTGTACCCCTGTTAACTGCACATAGAAAAACCATCTCATGAAAAACAGGCATGGAGTAAGGAGTGATAAGACACTTCCGGAAAACTGGGCCAGAAAGAACATGAAGTGTCCCTGGGAGAAGGGCTCCTCTTTCTATTATTGCCTCAGCACAAGGTAGAAGGGAAGGTCTAAGATAATACTGTTTTGAAATATCGCATCCCTCTTGTACATTCACCCAGCCATTCTTATCTGTGTCCCTGCAAAAATCAATATGGGAAAATAAAGCTGTATTTGCCAGTCCATTAGACATTTCTTCAATGCTTGGAGTCTCCTCTGGGCTTTGAATGATCCAAAAGACATTTGAGTGAGAAACACCACTGAGGTGAGCTTGGTGGAGCAGAGAAAGGCGGCAGTCAATGTTTTGCAATGGAAAGGCTTGGCTGAACTCTGCAGTGAGCTTCTCCTTTACTGTCCGTACTGGATGATTTGAATTTAGTTCTAGAAAACCCCTGTGAAAAATAAAAGTGAAAATTACAGACAACTTTAAACAGATTTCCTTGAAATTCCTTCCTGGGATCATAATTTTAAAGCAGCAATTTACCCAAAACAACCTCAGTTATTAAGCTGGTTTCTGCTAACTACCTGAACAAGCCAAGATTTTCATCAAAAAGGTGTTGCAATGGCTAACACGTTTTCAGGACAGTGGTGTTTGTCTCCAGGTTGCAATCAAGAACTATCTGCATTTTCACTAGTAAAAAAAGAATGGGACTTAACAGTCAGCATCACCATTTCCACTCAGCACAGGCACTACCAAGCTACAGAAATGAATCACATTATGCTAGCCCTGGATAGTCTCTGAAGTATGCAGCAGCTCGCCAAGAGGTTAGCATTTTTTATCCAAGCTAGTCTTAGTATTGTGGCATTAGCAGACAAGAAGTCAGCTCCTGAATTTCTTCCATGGTACAGAAAAAAAAAAAAGATTAAAAGTTTTCATCCTTATTTGTGTGTTCAAGTATACAGCACCTTGGTCTCAACCACAGTTTCTTTTTGTTCTGTAGACTTATTTTTAAGTAGGCCATAACCACAAGCCAACATGAAGCAGACTTGAAGAAGAAATGGGACAGGAAATTCTGTAAAAGGGAAAGGAGGGAAAGTGAAGCAAAAAGGGAAAGGAGGGAAAGTGAAGCAAAAAGGGAAAGGAGGGAAAGTGAAGCAAAAAGAGAAAGGAGGGAAAGTGAAGCAAAAAGGGAAAGGAGGGAAAGTGAAGCAAAAAGAGAAAGGAGGGAAAGTGAAGCAAAAAGGGAAAGGAGGGAAAGTGAAGCAAAAAGAGAAAGGAGGGAAAGTGAAGCAAAAAGAGAAAGGAGGGAAAGTGAAGCAAAAAGGGAAAGGAGGGAAAGTGAAGCAAAAAGGGAAAGGAGGGAAAGTGAAGCAATTCCATTTTGTCTGACATCTGTGCTGGTCATTCCCACTGATAGCAGGAGCGTGTTATTGCCAAACAGAAACTAATTATAAAACTTACCTATTAATTTTATCCACAAGTACTGGTGGTACTTGAAAAGAAAATTTTTGGCTTTCCAGTTGTGTCTCGCAAATTATAGGTTTGAAAGACATGAGTGGCGTGCTTCGTGTGAAAACGTGGTTTAAAGCACCCTCTACACAGAAAGATTTATCTTGACTCCTGACAATACATAAAAGCAGAGCAAAGTCATTGATTGCTTCCTATATTTAATGCTTCACAAGTAAGAATTACAGAGATAGCTCTGTGTAACATTAACACACCTCTTGTTGAATCCCAGGTACAAGGTTACAAGGTAACAAAAATGAAATGCTACCATATTTTTACTGGGCAAGTGGTCCAACACTGGTACAGGTGGCACAGAAAGGTTGTGCAGTCTCCATCCCTGGAGACTGAATGTGGCTCTGGGATCGTCTGCTAAACTGATACAAATACCACAGTCCTCTTGCTGTCTTTAGGCCGAGATTGACATTTGTTCTGAAATGGACCATTTTGACCTTTAAAATCCTAAAATAATCTTATTTTTGGAGGGTACTTTGGCAAGAAGCTTGCGTTTTAACCTTGGCCATTCTGCTTAGAGGCAAAAAAGAACTGTAGTATTTTAAGGAAAATTAAAGGGAGCTCTTCTCTCCAACAAACAAGATATTAAAAGCACATACTAGTAGTTGGCATTGTAAGAGCACGGGTATCCACTTTTCAGTTTTGCCACATGATAGTTACCTGTAGCCTGTACACTTATATCCATGGATAGTCTCTGCTTTAAAAGGATGAACATCACTCAAGATAAATCCAGCTCCTGCTGCCACAGCCACTATTTGCCAGCTGTTGTGCCATTCTCTCCTCGGTTGATCAGCAGGTGTCCCACCCTGTCCATTGCAAAGAGCCACATGGACCTCTCCCTCCTCTGTCAGCACTTCTGCACAGCTAGAATCACAGAATCACAGAATGTCAGGGATTGGAAGGGACCTCAAAAGATCATCCAGTCCAACCCCCCTGCCAGAGCAGGAACCTAAATGAGATCACACAGGAAGGCGTCCAGGCGGGTCTTGAATGTCTCCAGAGAAGGAGACTCCACACCCTCCCTGGGCAGCCTGTCCCAGGGCTCTGTCACCCTCACCATAAAGAAGTTTCTTCTCAAGTTCAAGCGGAACCTCCTGTGTTCCAGCTCACACCCACTGCCCCTTGTCCTACCATTGGGCATCACTGAGAAGAGCCTGGCTCCATCCTCATGACATTTGCCCTTAACATATTTGTAAACATTAATTAGGTCTCCCCTCAGCCTCCTCTTCTCCAAGCTAAAGAGCCCCAGCTCCCTCAGCCTTTCCTCATCAGGGAGATGCTCCACTCCCTTCATCATCTTGGTGGCTCTGTGCTGGACTCTCTCCAGCAGTTCCCTGTCCTTCCTGAACTGTGGGGCCCAGAACTGGACACAATATTCCAGATGCGGCCTCACCAGGGTAGCGGAAAAGGAAAGAAGGAAAGCCAGGCAACAAGAAATACCCTGCTAGCACAGCCAGAAATTTTACAGTGCCAGAAAAACACCCTAACACAGCTAGAAATCTGTATCACAGCAGTCAGTTGGCATAGAACTACTTCTGGTTTACTCACCTATGGAAAAAGCGGGCAAGAAGCTCTCTGTTCTTCACTACGCCAGCCTTTCTCCCACAGTGAGGGAAGTTGAAATAAATACAATCAAATTCTCTTTTTTCTGGTAAAAAATATTCTTTCAGCTTGGCACAGTCCACAGAAAATACAACTTCAGCTCCTTCAAAAGTAAACAAAAAAAAAACCAAACCCAAGACTCTGATGCTTATCATTATGGACTATTTTAACGAAAGGTAGCAATTAAAGGCCTCTAGTCCATTTTTAAGCATAACAGAGCAGCAGCTGCCAGGCATCTTCCCACTCATATCCATTAGGAAAACCAGAAAGCCCAGGCTTCCTTTGCTCTCTTGCAGAGGCTTCTGCTCACTGGCTGCTTATCATAGAATCATAGACTGGTTTGGGTTGGAAGGGACCTTAAAGCTCATCCAGTTCCACCCCCCCTGCCATCAGCAGGGACACCTTCCACTAGACCAGGTTGCTCAAAGCCTCATCCAACCTGGCCGAGAACACTTCCAGGGAGGGGGCTTGTTTCAGCCTGAGCAGATTTTAGGATTTAGCCTTTTGGACAATTCCAGTTCCTCATGGCAAAAGTGACCTTCTGAAATGCGTGGAGTGGTGAACAGCTCCAGAGTGACCGGACGGCTCCAGAGCCTGGCTGGAG
>NW_010289835.1:0-7147 GCF_000700745.2 Antrostomus carolinensis | reverse complement strand
CACCGCCGCTGGTCCCCGCAAGCCGGTGTGCTCGGGGGGTCCGGCAAGAAAACGGGTACATAAGTAGAGAGGAGTCCTTAGAAGTGCATCCACTGAGGGACCTCCTGTGAGGCTGTAGCTCACGTGTTCCTTGAAAGGTAAAAACCCCCCCACTGCCGCAGTGGATTTGTACATAAAGTAACATCTGTTTGTGGGTGGATTTTAGAACAGGGCTTCTTAAAGAAATCGGGAGAAACGGCTCCCGACCGCTGGATTCGGAATAATAAATGTAGCCAAAGAGAAATTTTGGAATGAAGTCGTCTTAATAGTCTGTTTATAAAAATGAAGATTAATCTTACCCTGTTTTTCATATAAGCACCATGATGCCTGGATTTCTTCCCCCCCCCAAGTGATTGTTTTATGCTGTTTTGAGATTTTTAAAGATTTGTTTTATAGGAAAAGTGTTTGTTGTATCTGTCCTCTGCCCCCGAATATAATTAGAAATTAAATTGTTTTGGTAAACCATTTCAGACCTGAACTTTCTCGTGTATTTACATAGAGGAAGAATTGACTAACTTGATGTCCAAGAAAATTTCCAACAAGTGCCCTTGTTCTTCGAAGGGAAAAAATTCATCTTTGCACGTTGTTTCTGAAAGATTAAATTAAAACGGGTAGGGGCTCATATTTGTGATGAGGAAGGAATTTCTGAAGAACTAGTTATTTTAAGACAATCTTTTCTCAGAGAACTGTGATTATTTTTAGCAAGTTGTCTCTGAGTGCGTGAGAATTTATTTTAAAAGATTAGAAGTGATGTCTAGATTTTTTAAAATTAAATATCGCCAAGAAATTAACGTTTTTGCATAGATCGTGAATAGCAAGTAAAGGAAGGATGAAGTTTATGGATATCACCTAGCTGAAAATAATTCTGAAGTGACTTTCCTCCCCCCACGCACACTTGGGAAGTTGCATGCTTGCAGTCATTGTTTAAGATAATACAGTTTGGGACTTCTCTTTCACTCTTTGTAGACTTGCAGGCTTTTGTGGGACTCCTCCAAATAAAAGCTCAATTCAGTTTAGTTGGTAGAAAGCACCGATGTTACTCGAAAACTGAAGCTGCAAGTAATATTTAATAGGAAAATGCCACCCTGGCAATATCTAAAGGCATTAACTTTAAGACAGAGGAAAGGAAGATTTTTTGTGTTGTTTTGTTTTAGTTTCCCTACTTGAGTATTCCGGAGATGCATTTACTCTTGATTGCTGCTTGGCAGTTTTCAAAACTACAAATTTAGAAAGCGTTGTTCGAAAGGACATTTAATGCTCCTGTATTTACTAAAACAATATATTGTTATTTGAAAACTATCTTATTGAAAGGGAGGATTAAAAAAAAAAAGTCAGGGCGAGACCATTTGTTGCCATTCTTCATTGCTCTTTATTTTGTATTTGTGCAGAATGTGTTGACATATTTCATATATTAAGTTTTTTTCACAAAGGAGCATTGTTGTTACTTTTAATTGGGATGTACCACGATATAAAAATTACCCACATTCTCGACTCTGGAGCACCATAGTAAGATTGACAAAAAGCCATCCGAGGCTTGCGCGCTTAATTCGCCAGGAATGTTAAGCTTCCCAGATACACCCTATGTGGTGAAGTTAGACTTTCGCTCTTAAGACAGTTTTTAATAGTCGAAGTCGTACCTAGAGGAAATGCATCTATGTATATATATGTGGAACTGAAATTACATGGTAACTAGCAGTGGGAACGGAGCTCACTGATTGAAAGACTTTTTTTTGTTTTATTGCATTTGGCAACCTCTTTCTTTCAGAGACACAATGCAATTAATTAACATATTCTGGGGCGTGTTTTTCAGATTGGGAAGTGGTGGCCCCTTGTTGAGAAGAAAACACTTTAAATAAAAAAGTAACATTGTTTTGTCCAAATGGTACTGGGAAAAGCAGAGTAGTATTGCTTATACAGCCCACGGATGCGATTGATTTACTCCAATTTGCTTTAGCATATAGCAAACCAGCTTTTCCTTTCCCACGCTTATATTAGAGATACTTGTTTTGTTTATACAAATCCATCTAAAATAGGTCTATATTTAAGATATTTGATGGGAAATTCAGCATGTCATTTCTTGTATTTAATATGTAGTACAGATACCATTCCTAAATCAAAATCAAATAAATGTGACCTCTGACACAACACAGTATCACACTGCTGATTGCAACACAACAAACATGAAAAAGGCTATTAATTTATATGGAATGTTAATTTAGCAAGCCCTACATAGAGATACGCCTATAGAAGAAAAGTAATGTGAGGCTTGGTTTTTGAGTGATGCTGTGTAAGTGTATTTAATAAAAATCCAATGAATTAATACCATACCTCATAAAAATCAAAATTTTGAAATGAAGTATTATTCTTTGAAGTAAAGCCCAGAGTTACATTTAAGTTGCATATAATCTAAATTCCAGAGTTTACTAACCCAGCTTTTCAGGGCTTAATACGGTATTAATATTCAATATGGTTTTGCTAGAAGTTTATTTCAGGTTCTTTTGTATCATACTGTAATTATCATTACTTTGACTTGACTCATATAAAAATGTGGTTAACATTTAAATGCCTTTTTAATGTAGAGAATTATAAATTAACTGTCACATTAAAATCTTTAACTTCTATCACTCAGGGAATGTTAAATCTTTGAAAGGAAATAATCACTGCACTTAAAAACATCCTGTGCTAGGATTCCTTAATTTAGAATTTTGGTTTGAGATTGTTCATTCAAAGAAAATCCCTTGTTTCATGTTTACTGTAAACCTCAGTCTGAAATTAACATTTAAATGCCAACATTAGTAACAGAAGCAGTACTTGAAAACCACCAGTTTTATCCCGTTGCTGCTAGTTAAGTGGAATTTAACAAAGTCTCCAAAGGTGATAATACAATTAAAAGCAAGAAAATGAATACAATAGTTGGTGGAATTACTTCCCCCTTTCTTTGCAGTATAAAGAATTATAAAATTTGTAATTACATTCGCACAAAAGAAAATAGCACAACATATGAAGAGGCATGGTGTCCAGGAGATGCATTGACATGACCTTTGATGCTGTTACCTGTACTTGCATAACATGTAAATATATAGCATGCGAACTCCCGATCAAGAAGTGACTACGTGTTAAATGTTGAACTTTTTAATTATTCAGTACATTGCATTTGGGTAGGTCTTAAATACAGATTTGAGCAGTATATTAAAGAATAAGAGGAAAAAGAAAACTTCACTCTTTCTCAGTATAATTTCTTTACTCTTTCTCAGTGTAATTTAAGGGTAAGCATGTAAAGATACATTAACATTTTTAATATGGGTTTTGTAGACATGCTATATCCTTCATAATTGAACATGGCTAGAAATAATTTGTTGGATCTAAGGCAGACTGCCATTTAAAACACACTGTGTGCAAAGGTCAACACACAAGAGTCACATTTTATTTTGTGTAAAGTGACCATTTTGCTGCTGCCTTCCCAGAAATGAAGCAAATACCCAGGATTAGCGTGTATCTCAGTGAAGACTGTCAATGATTTAAACCCACATAAACAAAAGGCAGACAAGCCTCAAGGTATTTTAAATGGGTAATCAGATGTATTATTCTACTTACTGAGTATCACTAAGTTAGCACAATTTTCCTGTTTTCAGTTGCATCTGTTTAGCTGCAGCACGTATCCTTTTGCACATAGGTAAAGATCAAAGCTTTATCAACAGAGACCCAATCTGAAAATGAAGTAAAAATTGGTATGAGAAATGTGCTTTCTGGAAGGGAGTGAGTTTCCCCACTCTACAGCTCCAAGTCGCAGTATCAGATATTAATGTTTTCTAATACAGTATGCATTTTATGTGAAGTCTGTGCTTTTTCTGTTATTCCTGGAAGATGCTTCTGATAATGCTACTGGTAATGCGGTTTTGTAAATGAAAGACTTGTTCAATACTTTGTTTTATTCGCTAAACTTACAATATGATTTTGCACATTTTAGGAAAAAAAAAAATGAAATCTAAAGCAGGTATTAAAAAATCTTAGTATTATTGTTGGAACTGAGTAATTGTAGTAAAAATTTAAGGTGAATACCTCTTTATTTTTGTTAATGAAGCTAAAGTGCTATGCACTAATGTATGTTGACATATTCTTGAGTCCTTAAACTTTTAAAAACAATTTGCATTGGGAGAGTGTAATTTTCTTTCACTTACGCATTTACTCTATTTTAAAAAGTTTCTATAAGCTAAAAAAATTATGAAAACCTCTTATTGTACATTTCTTATAATCTAACTTGTTTAGCTCCTAGGTTTTGTAGTTTCCTTTTAAGAGAATTGGATTTTCTCCTTGCATTTAGATTAACAATGAAATTATTCATTCTTACTCACTGAATTATATTCCTCTCTAATTATTTTAATCTCTTATATATCACTATAAGAAGGACAGGCTTCTTTTTTTTACAAAGAAAACTGGTCGTCTGTGTCATGTCAGTGCTTATTAAATACTACAATCATAAGAACATATATGCTACAAGATTTTATGTTCTGATTCCATAGCTGTTATAGGCTTAGTGTTTGCAGTATTTATTTAGTGGTAATGCATTTCTTTTCCTATTTTGCATTTCAGAGGTCTTTTCTAAGTGATTGTTTTACAAAACTATCAAGAGGTTATCTAAATTTTTCCATCAAATATGACACAGTACCATAAGGTGGTGGTCAATGGAGTTTCTTTCAGTCCATGTACATTTTTCTATAGAAAGATTTAAACAAAAATCCATAAAAAGACAACGAATGTTTCATTAAATAATTGAATGTATTAGGCTTGACTGAATTTTGACCAAAGCAAAATTTCAGGCTGTTCAATACTGAGCTGCTGCGTTACATGGTATGAGATTAAAATATTTTTATTTGAAAGCTATACAGTCAGTTTTTCATGAATATACTCTTGTTGCCATGGTGCAGCTTTAATCAAGCTGTTGCAAAGTGATTAATTTTTTTTTTGGTGTTGCTTCTTTATAAAACTAAAAGTTGAGCTTTAAAATAGCTAACACTAAAAAAAACAACAAAAAACAAAACAAACAAACAAACAAAACCAGCTGGGAATAGTACTAGTTGCTTTTCAAAGAAGAAATTGCAGGAAGACCTTCTGAATGAATTAAAAAAAAAAATCGGCGAGAAGAATTTACAGTTGTTTGTTACAAGTTTTACTAAATGTTTAAATTAATCCAACAAATTAAAATATATTTAATATATTTTCATTTTAAAAGGATATTTATTTTAATTTACCTGTCAGGTAAATAAAGGACAGATTTGCTGCTGCACTACGATTTTTTTTTCTTTCCGTCAGGGTTAACAGAATCATTGAGAATGCTTTTTAAATTAGATGTCATTTTCTTGACAAGAATGAAGAAGGGCTGGGACACTGTATCTATCCGCTTGCGGGTTTTTTTTAAATACCAGGATATATTAATTGCTTTATTTCCTTACAAAGTAATTGCTTGCACCTGCAATTTTCAGGGTATTTTTACAAGCTTTAGAAGTAATAAAAATAGTGTTGTAAGTATATTTTATAATGTAAATAGTTTTATGTTCAAATTTGTATTCTTCAGTGTTGAGATAGGACATTTGGGTGTGGGCTGGGGTTTTTTTTTTGTTGAAAGCAATCTCTGAATGATTTTACACAAACTGAAACATAACTACATTCCAGCCCCACCCCCCCTCCGTTTTTCACATGTGCCTTAAAAATTTCTAAACTGTCAAGGATATTGGAACATACATTTACAGATAAATGTTTAGAATGCGTCTCAAATGGCTGCGTTAATCACGTGTTTGGCTGGGCCCTTCATCTGGGAAGCTACCTTCATCATTCCTTTTTTGCCTGCCCTCATTCTTCCTTTATCTGAATAATTTCACTTAAAACTTTCAAGGAGAGAAAAGAGCTTGACCTAAGATATCCTGCGTACAAACTGCAGACTCGGATGTCTCTAGGGGGTTGAGTTGTGTACGTCCCACCTCTCCCTTCCACGCAGCAGTTCGTCATACTCCTGTACACCAGTGCAGATGTTTTATTAGTTAACGATGTATAAAATATAACCTGCATATATATAGGTCTAGGCAGCGACATGTCTGGGAATGTACATAATTCAGTAGTGATTTGTCCAGATACCATATCAACTCAGCTGGCCTTGCAAAATCATTCTGAAAAATATAGTCCATGCACAAATTCTGCTTCTCCGCCTTTTAGCATGATAACGAAGATAAATCAATGATATCTTCCTTGCCCAACAATAAATAAATAAATGAATGAACAAATAAATAAATAAATAAATGCTGGCCCTGGGGCAAGTGAGCGACCAGAATTTTGCAAGGCTGCATTTAATTTCTCTGTGCTCCTAACAATCGCCACAATTAGTTCCTTCTGCTACAGGCATACCTGCTTACAATGGAGAATTGAATAGCTTGAGATTTTCCTCTCTGCTGACTACCTCCACTCGCTCTCCCCCCAGGTTTTCTCTCTCCCTCTCCCCTTTTTTTCCCCCCTTTAATTAAAAGAGGCAACAGAATTAGAATTGTTTCACTAAAAATAAAAACCCAAAACCAACCAACAACCAAAAAACCCCAAACGCCCGACTTCCAGAAAGGCACATCCAGCTCTGGGTAGGGCACATCTGTGTTGAAGAGCACGTTTGTTTTCGTGCCTCTGTGGCCTCCCCGGTTCCTCTATTTGTCTTTTCTTCTATTGAGCATCCCCGTGGCTGCTCCGGCAGCGGCAGCCGCGGAGCGCTGCGCCCGCGCGGCGGGTTTTGGGGGAGAGCGAGCGGGATTAATAATGCATTAGTCCTGCAGCCCCATCGAGGGGAAATAAACAGAATAGTAAAAGTTGCGGTGAGGGCGAGGAAGTGGCGTAATAGCGAGAATGCATTAGTCCTGCAGGCACTCCGAGGGGATATAAACAGGATAATAAAAGTTGGGAGCCATTAGTGCTCCAGCCACATCAGGGGGAAAATAAACAAGATAGTAAAAATGATTTCTGCGGGGCGGGAGGGGAGGGCGGGCGCGGGGCGAGTCCTCCAGCCTTCCTGAAGGGGGCATGAGCGGTGACATGGCGGGTGGGAGCGGGGCGCATGTCTGCCACCTCCCCCGCC
>NW_010289834.1:0-577 GCF_000700745.2 Antrostomus carolinensis | reverse complement strand
TCTTTGTAGCCCTGAAAGAGGACAAGCATCTTTGAGCCTTTGAAGCTAGAGGGGAGATGCCTGGAGTATTGCTCCCACCATCTCTACTTTCTTCAGACATTCAAGGCTGTGGGAAAAACCCAAGGGTTGCTTGAAATCATGGAAGTCTCTCTGATCCACTCCTTTCCTCTGCTGTCCAGGTACCTCCTTTGAACTGCAAAATGGATGTCCCACTTTCATCCTCAGCTGAACAGGATCAAACCAAGTCATACACATACCACATCTACTGCAGGCAGGGACCATGGCTGAGGTGCAGCTGGTGAAAGCAAGGCCCCTTATCTTCCAAGGTTGGTCCCTTCCCTTTCTCCAGGGGCCGATAGACTGAAGTTGGTGGAGTCCCACCAAATGTGGAGATCAGGACATAGTGGCAGCAACCATCTGTGAGTCCACTTTGCTCTGCTGTTAATTGGGAGGATTTTCTCTCTGCTAAGGTTCTCCTGTCAGATTTTAAGGCAGGATGTCTCCTAGTAGGTTTAGCCACACTGGAGCAAGGATGCTTTACTAAAAGTTTCTCAGGCATTGAATGGGTTGCCCAAGG
>NW_010289833.1:14375-18222 GCF_000700745.2 Antrostomus carolinensis | reverse complement strand
CTACACCAATGCACGCAGCATGGGCAATAAGAAGGAGGAACTGGAAACTTGGCCATATCTGGAAAGAGAGGGAAGAGGAGTGTTTCCATGTGCTCCACACCACGCCCCGGAGCAGGAGCTGGCACCTGAGCTCAGCCTGCAGAGGAGTGAACTTGGAGAGTGATTCAAGAGGAAATTTAGGAGAAAAGGTGTTTGGTTGGGTTGGTGGAAACATGTCCTAGTGGGACCTGGCCTTTTCTCAGCTCCAGCGTGAGTCTCCTCTCACTAGTACAATAAAAATTCAGCCTTATTCCTCACCCCAGACTGTTTTCCACAACACATTCACACTGTATTTGACACTGGAAAACAAAGTACAGACAAGACCCTTCACTGCTTATCAGGAAACTGCTGGAAGAGACCAGACACTGGATGTCACATTGACCAGGCAACAAAACTGCCTGAAACAATGACCACCAGCTGTCTGTACTGTAACCCTGGGGCCACAACAGGCTCAGCTCACCAAGCACAGCAACCTTCTCAGCACACACAAAGGCTCTGTGGATGGAGAGCTGCCTGGTGGAAAAGGATCTGGGGGTGCTGGTTGACAGCCAGCTGAACATGAGCCAGCAGTGTGCACTGGTGGCCAAAAAGGCCAGTGGCATCCTGGCTTGTATCAGAAACAGTGTGACCAGCAGGACCAGGGAAGTCATCCTTCCCCTGTACTCAGCTTTGGTGAGGCTGCACCTTGACTACTGTGTCCAGTTTGGGGTCCCTCATTACAAGAAGGATATTGAGGTGCTGGAGTGTGTCCAGAGAAGAGCAACAAAGCTGGTGAGGGGGCTGGAGAACAAGCCTTATTATGAGCAGCTGAGGGAACTGGGGTTGTTTAGTCTAGAGAAGAGGAGACTGAGGGGAGACCTAATTGCTGTCTACAACTACGTGAAAGGAGGGTGTAGGGAGGTGGGTGTGTGTCTTTTCTCCCAGGTAGCAAGTTATAGAACAAGTGGCAATCGCCTTAAGTTACGCCAGGGGAGGTACAGATTGGATGTCAGGAAGTACGACTCCACTGAAAGGGTTCTCAGGCACTGGAATGGGCTGCCTAAGGAAGTGGTTGAGTCATCATCCCTGGAGATATTTAAAAGATGGCTAGATGGGGTGCTCGAAGATATAGTTTAGTAGTGGACAGGTATGGTTGGACTCAATGATCTCAGAGGTCTTTTCCAACCAGGTGATTCTATGATTCTATAACCAGGTTACTATCTCACTATAAAAGCTGACAGCCTCTTGTAGATTCAGCCTGATGGATATTTAAAGCCTCTTCCAGCAGCCCATGGCTTGTCTCACATCTGCTTCAGCCTTCTTTCAGATCTCTGTACCAACCATTGATGATGTCAATAATTCTACTTATGCCTTAATTACAATATACCAAGGCTGCTTTTACCAGCTATTTTTCATTCCTATTTTGATTTTTAATTGAGTATGTAAGAGGAACCAGAGTTCTCATGTTATCTACACCTAACTAATATCTTCCTGATATTGTAGGATTCCCTATGTAAGTGCTATAGTTTGGATCTCAAGTCCAGCATCCTCTTATACTGAAGTAGATTGTAGTTCAGGATAGTAAATTAAACATGTATCTGTTTGTAATCATCTGCTCAAGCCCTAAGGGCTAAGGGAGATGAACATAAAGCACAACTGATGTGCACTACTGTGAACAGGAATAGAGAGACCCTTTCTTAAAATGTGTTTCTTATGAATAATTTCAACTGTTTATTCCTGCAGATCTTCAACACATATTAAACTGTCAGAATAATGGAGAAAAAAAAGGGTTTTTCCTCAAGATCTCCCAAACTAGGATATTTTTTCTTTGTGAACTTCTACCTTTCTTTGTGTAACCTGAAAGACCTTCAGAGAAGATACTTGTTGAATGTATGAAGATAATGTATCACACTCCAAAATATAATCCAGCCTTCTTTTGTTATTCAGAAATTCACATTTAAGAAACTGTTTACAAGAAAAAAAAAAAGGATGTCTCTAACTAAGACAGTAAACCTGCAAGCAAGTCTCAGATTGATACTATACAGCAGGACCAAAGTGTAAGGCAAATAAAAAATCTAGACATCAAAATCAAGATACTCACAGTTAAATAGGTTAATTATTCAGTAAATTACTTAGTAAATGAGCATACAAAAAAGAATTTTAGTGGA
Source organism: Antrostomus carolinensis (assembly GCF_000700745.2). NCBI lineage: Eukaryota > Metazoa > Chordata > Aves > Caprimulgiformes > Caprimulgidae > Antrostomus > Antrostomus carolinensis. The sequence continues at coordinate 16,036 of NW_010289833.1, read as the reverse complement.
TTCAGAATCCAGTTCAGTGGGAGCAAGTCTGATGCTATAGAGTCAAATCAGCAAGAAGCAAGACTTAGGCTTAGCTCTGCAAACCTTTCCCCACAGTAGTCCTGCTCCCTCGTGAAATTCACAGCCTCAGACAAGCCCCCGAGTCTAAAGAGAGCTGGACTCAGACTGGATCACATCAAAGCCCATACAAATTAGAAGAAACATTTTGAGGGGAAGGTCATGGTTTGAAATTCACCTCAGTCATTGATTTTGCTCATTCTTTTCTGTTACCCTCTTCTGGAGTAAGAGGGGAAATTTAACCACACAAACCCCAGTTGTTTGAAACAGTATCAGAAACCCTGTATATACTAGCCAGAGGTATCCCTACAACGTGTGAGAGATTGAGAGCTTTGACTGATGAGTCCTGGCTTAGGGTATGAAGACTTTAATGCCCTGTGGATTGATGTCCTGCCTCCAGAATAGACACTACCAACCCAGAAGAACACAAACTGTCCTCATGCTTTGGATGTGATAGCTGAGCTCAAACTCCCTTCATATGGGCTGCTAATATCCAAAGTCTATGTCAATGGAGGTGAGGTGCAACAGAGCCAAAGCTTTAGGAAATGTACACTCATATTACACCTAAGCTTACAAATCCAAGATTTCTGAGAAACCCTTTCACAACAGAGAAGATGGATATTTAACGAAGATAGTTGTAAAACTCCTAAAGCTTCTCCTATTTCCTTTTAATCCCAAGAAAATATCATAATGTAAATGCTGAATCTGCTGTGTCCATCTTTTTAGTTCATTTGCCTACCAACTCATGTTTACACAAATGCATGTTGGATGCCCTGGGCAATTTTCTGGCCTACTTAGTAAAAGCAGTGCTGAGCATCTGATTTCCTTAAATGAAACTAGACAACTTCTCAGGTTAAATGTTGCTTGTTTTGCCTTGCAGATAAACAGATGAGGCAGAAAGTAGACCATAATGACAACCTTTGGTTTTCCTTTTTTTTTTGTTTTTTGTTTTTTGTTTTAAGGCATGACAATTCAGAAATGGTCAGCAATACAATGTCCTGCTTCCACAAATGTATAGGCAGCCTAACCCCCTTGGGCAACCATTTTTGTAAGAGATGTTTGCATCATACTCCCTCATCACAATCTCTCTGTATCAGGATATATTCATACGTAGTCAGCAGCAATGTGACAGGAATAGCCAATGAACACTGTCCAAATATCTGGAGCGCTGTCTCAAAAAATAGCATTTCAAGGAACATGAGTATTTTTTCTTTGCCTCCTTCATATTCTTTTCTAGAAAGCAATTTAAGTCACACCATATAATCGATCTGAACCAATACTAAGTTAAATGTCATGGCAGAATGGAGCTATGTTCCACTCAAAACAACATAAAAGTATCCAGTTCCATTAAACTTCTAGTTCAATTACAATTTTTTTAGAGAGAAATGGATTCATCCCTTATACTCTTTTACTTGTTATAAATAATCAAATGGACAAAAGGCTTTGTTCTATATTTGTTGCTAGTCACCGAGGTGAGAGTAAAAAAAAAAACAAACTTGAAAACCAAGTCACAGACAGCAAATCCTCTGCTGATGTTCTTCTGCATGTCTCCATTGACTTCAGCGGAATGATGCTGAGGACCTGATCCAAAAGTCTAACAGACT
>NW_010289833.1:0-14314 GCF_000700745.2 Antrostomus carolinensis | reverse complement strand
TTTCCCTCCCATACAATAAGTCAGAAGTTACTTTAATTATGGCTCATCACCTGTCATGTAATCAAAAGAATAAACAATAACACAAGGCTGTGCAGACATTTTTCCCACAAATGTGTTTTGTTGAAATGTGGAAGCATTTGCTTCAGAGCTTACTTCAGACATTGCACACAAAAACTGGTGCAGTTATTGGCCAATTGTATCTAGATCTGTCCAGATTTGATCTAGTTATCCAAGGCATAAAATAAACAGCTTGTTAGGTAAGTAATAGATTTGTATCCAAAGTTATCATGTCATCTGTTATTTAAGCAAGAACATTTTAACAGTGGATATAAAGAAGGTGAAAGGTGCCTTTGAAAATATAGTATAATTTAGAGTAAATTCAAAAATTGACATACACTGCTGTCCAGTTTGCTTCAGATGAGGAGGGAAAAATGCCATGTCCATAAGTTAGCTCCCACCACGTGCAATATTACTCCACCAGGACCAGTATTCATGCCTCACAAAATTACAAATTTAACTGAGTTACCATGACATTTTAAACAAACTATTTGAAAGTTTGTTTCTTCTAGATTTTAACCCTATTGAGTTGTTTTTAAACCTCTTGGGGTTTTTCCAGTTGTCTATTCACAGTCATTGTCAGAGTTCAATACTCTCTAACCAGGTTCTTTTAGATATTTCACATGTAAAGGGTGTTGTAGTAAGATAGGGTCTGGCGGCCGGAAGATATCGGGCTGTACGGAAAGGTAAGACACCCCCCTCTCTCTCCTAGTAGCCAATAGCACTTAGCCTGTGATGTAAGCAGGTGGAAGTGACGTAGTGAACCCACACCATATAGTACTGTGTCGCACAGCATTAAACGCCATTTGCAGCATCCTCATATTGGTGTCAGTGCTCATTGGCCCAGAGACGGGGTGTGTGTTTGTCTCTGTGCCTCCTCGACCGGACGGGACGTTGCGGGATAACAACTGCAACAGGGTGTAATGTTTAATATTAAATTTACTTATTTAAAGATAATGGATGTTACATTGGATTTCTGAAGAGAGACAAAATATATTGCGTGTAATATCAATGTGAGTTACACTTACCAAAATGTATAGCAATTGCAATATGCAGTTTAATCTCAATGCTGTTGTTATTCTTATTTCAGTCTCTATAATATGTTCATCAGCATGAAGGAATACGTGGGTTGAAGCCATCTCAAGCCGATTACTCTCTTCAAAACTCTTGCTAGCTGTTCATTTTTTATACTCTGTGTTGGCCTGAGCCACATATTCATTCCCCACTTGCTGATCTCAGGACAGTCAGGCTCTTTTAGTGAACTCAGAGAGAAACATTTACACCACCAGTTCACCCACTGAACTCTTGAAAGCTGTTTCTCTACAACAAAGGCCACCCTCCAGTCCCCTTTGTGATGAGATAAAGTCAGCTCCTTTGCAACAGCTGGGGTCAGTCACAACCTGCATTATTCCCTGAGTTTCACAGGCACATCAATCACCCTTGCCTGTCTCTTTTGAACCTTCTTCCATCAGTCATAGCCATGAACATCATTTATTGTTTGGATGAAGCTGAGAATATCACAAAATACATGAGTCCAGGAATGGGACTTGAAAAGAAATAAACACTCACCAAAACTGTGAAAAAAGCACAAAATCTACAGTAAGGCAAGAGCTGATAAAGTTGTGAAAGACTTCACAGAAAGCAAGATCAGACAGTCACAGAGAAATAAACCATTGCAATAATCTGAAACGCAGTCTTGCACTCCTGTGGAATATTATTTTTAGTAATTGCTTCCAAAATAGCCCTTATGCTCAAGCTTTGAGCTGTAAACCCAGTGGAGTTGATAAAAATCACTAAGAAAATACAGTTTGTTTAAGCAGTTGAATATTGCAAAGAACAGAAAGCATTCTGTCTTGTCCGTTTCAGAGACTCTGCTTAGAAGGGATGTGCTCATTTCTGAAATACCAATGAGCTCCCTTGCTCTCTTTAAGTCTTGACACACCTCAAGGATGCTATACACATCACAGAATTGTGCAACTCCACATGGAGCTGAGCTTTAAAGGAGTGAAAGAAGCTTTAAATCACCTCTCTTTGAAGCAAGAGGTGTGTTTATTTCTTTGTTTTGCTCTTTCAGAGTTGCTTTAAGCAGGGCATTCAGCAGAAATGGGTAATTCAATTTTTCCCTGCTCTTATGGTAATTTAATTTCTAGCTGCATCTATCCAATCCAACTCAGCTCTAAAACTGTCATAATTCCATTTCAAGAGGGATTTTTCATTTTTAAATATATTTCAAAATGAAGTGTTTCATTAGAGATAATGCATTTTTCACATGTCTTTTAACACTATGACACAGCTTTTCCCTGTGGATTGGAATTTTTTGAGGAAGGGCAGAGTGGGTAAGGAAATCATATATGTCTTAAACTGAAAAAAATCTGAAGTGAATTGTTTTAATTATTATGTTGGATTTTTCTGAAGGAAAAAGCCATAAAAGATTTAACTAGGTTTTCAAAGAATTCCATTTCCCCAGATGTTAACCAAGTTCTCTGCAGTCATGAGCTTCCTGCTCTTTAGAGTCAAGGATAAAGGTTGTTTGATACTAAGCTTTTCTGTAATAGTGGGTGTCAATTCAACATGGTTTTTGAAAGGATAAGGAGTCTTTTGTGAAAGGGTAGCACGAGCCTGTCCTCCTCAACATGGTATTACTTCATCACTGGTACTCTGATGATTGTTGTATCTTTGGGAAAAAAAAATCCAAATATTCTCAAAGAACTTTATACATCAAAGAGTATGTTCTGGCACCTGCTACTGAGCCCTGAAGAGGGACAGTTTAATACTGATTGATTGGCAAGTTTTTATGGGATCCTGTGGTTTCAGAATTCTGAAGCAATGACACTAGGTGACACAGAAGTGCCTCAGAACACCACAAGCAGGGATTCCTGTTTCCTGCTTGTACCTATCTCTTCTAGAAAGCCCCAGCTGTAACCATCCCTGCTCTGGCACAGAGCTTCTTGATCTTTGGGAAGTCAATAAGCCTGTCTGTGCTGCTGGGAGCTGTCAGCCCATTAGAGATTATAATTTCCTGCTTCACAGAGCTGAATATTAAAGTGTAGGAGATATGTAGATATCACAACAGTATCCAAGTAAAACCAATTCAATGATTGGCTGATGACCTCTGGATAGCAATATTCACAAGTGTGGCAGCATGGGACTGTACACAAACCTGATCAGACTCAGAACAGGTTTATGTTATCACAAATGGAGCCTTCCTGCCTGCTATCATGCTTATGCCACATCAAGAGGTATTCAGTTTTGAGGAGATAACAATAAGTAACAGTGAAATATCTCCCTTCCACATTCAGATTTCAGAGAATCCTGGGCTCTCTGCAGAATAACTGTCATGCAGAAATTTTTGATCCAGCCTAGCCCATCAAACTAAACACACATCTATAAATTACTGATGTGTGCGTCTTCCCTCTCATCTAGTTTCCAATGCTCTTTTCTTTCCTTCCTATATCCCTTTAGTCAGTGTTTCCAAACAGCATGCTTTCAAAGAACAAAGTACAAATGTTTCAAGCTGGCTTAGTTAGCAGAAGTTTGGCGCTTTCTTCTTCCTTGAACACAAGCATGAAAAATGCACTTTCACTTAAAGTAGTATACTTTTTTTAGCCTGACCGCATCCCTCTGGGCACTAAGGTTTGTGTTTGGTACAGTACAAGGAGTGTAGACAAGATGTTCCAAAGATATAACAGGGGCAACATCTGAAAGGATATCCTGTTTGAGACAAATTGTGAAAAATCAAATAAGAATTAAAAACTTTCCCTTAAAGATCATTTGTGTTTTCTAGATATATCAATTGGTCTAACAAAAAAAATACCACAATTCCTTACAGACATTGCTGTCTTTACACAAGGAATCATGTATTGGCTAGGTGAACTGTATGAGAATGAAAAGAGTGCCAAAACACCAAGGACTGAAATGGCAATTCCCAGACAAAATGAATGATCTTTAACTGCATAGCCAAAAGCATTAGTGTTGCTGGGACATGGCCCTAACACACTCGCATGCTCTGTAACTCAGGCCAAGGATAGCTTTTAATGCATGTTTACCAGTGGAGTATGATGGAATACCACTCTCCCTAGTAAAAGAGATAAATATATAATGAAAAAGTTAACCAATTAACTTCTCTTCTAGAAGAAAATTAAAGCTAGAAATGTTGGTTGCTACCAAGTCAGTTAATTGCCCTGTGCAGGCTTTCTGGCTCTTGGGTGGTGAGAAAACTTTTGGGAGAGGGACTTGATATTTCAACTTGAGCTAGTTCAAATGATATTTTTCTGGGAATATTTTAATTCTTCTATTTCCTGAGAAAAGTTTAAACATGAACAAAAAAGGTTTAGGATTTAAAAAAAAAACAAATTTGGCTAGTAATGAAATTTGTGAAACATGGGAGAATAATGAAGATACTGAACTTTACTGTCTTGGCAACTATATTACAAGTGTTTTTGCAAACATTTTGGTCAAACAATGTCAGCAGTTGTCTATCTCTGGAGATAAAAAAAAGAATAAGCATGGAGCAGTCCTTTCCTCTTGTAACTACAGGTTCCACTGTGTCTGTTTTTTTCTTTAAAATAGGTTTTATGCCCTTAAAATTGTTCAAATATGCTTTGCATTCTCATACAAAGTTTGTTTATTCCAGTGCTGAACTGTTTCATCAACCTATTTCCCGTGTAGCTACAAGATAGTTTCAAAATTTGTTAAACATCTTTACCTTTTGTTTTTCTTAGTTACATAAATACATATTGATGGACTGCTGTTATAGAATGTATGAAACACTTATTGCCGTCAGTTCTTGTGCTTTAAATGTACAAGAAAAGCTTCAGCAATAAGCAGAGGACTGCTGATCCCAGTGTTATTCCAGCAGTATGTCCACAATATTGCCCATTTACAAAGAAAGCTGTGTACATTTATCATCTTTACCATCCCACTCCCTGTGGTATTCACCAGGCTGTTGATAGCAAATTAGGAATGGAAAAGGATGTGTGCAGACTTAACATAGATGCTTGAAATAATATCATTATAGGACTGTATCGATTTTTTTTCCCCTGCTTTGTACATTTCACTGTTTTGTACGCTGTTGCAAAGAGACAATGGATTTTAAGAGGTGGATGTCAAAATCACACTCATATGCTTGGCCAAATTGGAGCTGTGAGTCAATGAAGCAAACAACAGTTATAAGGCAGTCTCCTACAAGATTAGAAATCCTGTAGACTCCAGCGATGACAGCTGCATTTTAGAGTGGCTATGTCAACAGAGTTATATCAATTTACACCATCTACTGGGTTTAGCTACTACACTCACTAACTCCATCTGAGAACTGGGCCAAATCCGGTCTGAAGAATGATTCATGTGTCATGGCCTTTTATTCTTTAGCTTGGGATCTGAGGCTCAGAGCTTAGATGCTTTGCACAGATTAAACTGTCGGCTTTCTTCTGAGACTGCTGAGGTGTCACAAGAAAGAAAGCGTTAATATTTGAGAAGAAACATATAAATATCATCACTCCCCACCTCCAATTTAAAGGCATTAATCTAATAGAAGGTGTCAATATTCCAACAAAAAGGTTTACAGCTTAATTAAAATCTTTATACATTTTAGTCCAGAACCATTAAGAGAAACCAAACTAGAAGTTTTGACTGAGGTTCAGAAGACTTTTTATTTTTTTTTTTAATGAACAGCCTATTGTGTTTTTGCTAGCTCTGAACTGCTTCAGCTCCCTTGAACAGAAGAGTGGACATTTCCTTATTGTTTCAGTCTTGCAAAATTGTTAGAAACTAGACAATGTTCTGTAAAACAAAATATGTTTGTTTAGGGTCAGGTTGGGGTAAGCTACAAAAAAGAAGTGTCCTACCTGACCACAACCTAGTGGGTACCCATTCTTGAGCCAGAAAGGACCTTATTTAATGAACCTTTTTGTAACCTCAGGAAATATTGTATGTTTTAAGGAGAAACATCCCATCAAGTGTCAGTACAAAGGAAAAAATATCTGTGGTGAAGGGTCAGTTTTATATTTCCTTTGCAGAATTGGTTTGCATATGTGGGTATTCATGCATGTACTTTACAGGAAATGTGAACCTAGGCCTTCAAGTGAGAATTATATAGAGCAAAATCTTCTGCTTCACCTGTTGTACAGATGAATTGTCTACTTAATGCTTTTCCACAGGTTTCCTGAACACACCATTAGGAGCTCCACAGGCTGCAAAGAGAGTTTAGTTACGGATTATAACAAACCCAGATCCTTCTTTTCTATTATATCTCGTATATCTTTTATATCTCATATATCAGGCAACATGGCTTGGGGGTAGCTACATGGTCAGAGCCTCAGAAAGAAGAGCACTGGAGCTCAGCTAAGTTTAGGCTGTGTGTTGGGAAAGGAAATACAGAGGTGAACAAATCTGGAAGTTTCTCAGAAGATGTGGTATAAATGGCTGCTGACAGACCACTGAGTTAGTGCTTGGATGTGCACCTTGTGTAGTGTTAGAGTTTAGACCTCCACCAAGCCTGGGCAGCTTAGCTACTGAGTGACCTAAAGGCTGTCAGACATGTGGACAGGTTCTGACAGGATGACTCTGCTTCCCCAGGGCACCTACTGTGGACAACACTGTATGAATGAGTTAATTCTGCAGAGTTTAAACTTCATTTCCACAGAAATTGTAAATTCAGTTTCTTGGGAAGCCTTAAAACACTCCTGTACTGTAGGCTGGTTCTCTGTTAAGAGGTATGCTGCTGTTCTTCCATATCTGAAATTGTGGCTCATATTCTTTGCCTGTGTCTTTCCATATAACATTGAAATTCCTCTTCTTGGATAAAAAGATTAGCCTATAAAAAAAGTGGCATATTCAGCTGATCTAAAGTGGGTTGTACTTGACCAACAAGAGTTAACAGTGCATCCTATTAAGGCATCCTACTTTCTCGAATCTGCAGTTGAGATGCAGGTGAAGCATACTGGGAAAATGGGAAAGAAAAAAAAAAAAACTTTGAAAAAAATCAAATTTTCCTCAATGCTTATCGTTGTTAAACTTTACTATTACAGAAAAGACTATTTTACGTAGCTGTGAATATAAAAACTCAAATGTAGGACTGCTCAAGAATGAATACACAGCAGGTTTGCCAGCAAACCTTCTTGAAATACAGATTCTGCGTTCTTTCTCAGTCACAATATTTAGGTTGAAAGAGAAACCTTACGGAAGTCATATAGACCTCTTCTTGGCTCAAAGCAAGGCTTTGTTTCTGGTTTTAATTAGATGACATTTAAATACTTTTTAAAAATATGGTGACAAACTGTGGTCTCTCAAGACCAGTTTTAAATTGTTTGATGCTTACATTGTTGTTGTTTCTCAGAAGATTTTATTGAAAGATTTGGAGTTCTCTTTGAACAAAGACAACTGTAACACAAGTGTTGAGGAATTCGATATTTTGATCATACCTAGTTACAATATCACTCATCACAACTTACAATTAACTCTCTTTTGAAGTGAGGTGAAAGAGGTGAGAACTTGTTTCAGAATTAGACGTAGAGTGAATATTCATCAAACTTTGCTATGCTTATATAGCTTGCTTCTTTTAAAAATCTTAAGGCTTTAGATTTTTATGTATTTTTATATATATATATATATATATATTATAAGAATGTGTGTGTGTGTATGTATATATTCTTTACCCTGATCTGCTACATTCAGCTTGAAACCTGAGAGGACGTCATTTACAAGTCAGTTAAAGTGCAGTCCAAATCTTAGAAAGCAGAGTACTTCTAGCAGAGATTTAGGTCTTTTAAGAGTACCTTTTGATATTCAAATGTAGATTGAATGCAGATATAAATGTAAGCTTTAGAATTCATTTTCATAAGAGTAGAAATACCAGAAAGATTAAAGAAAATAAAAGCTCTGGATAACATCATCTTTCCTACCTGTCTTCAGTTTGTAATGGTTTAGCAAACTCCTTCCCTATTCTAAAGAAGAGCCTTGGTTATCTTCTGGCTCCTTAGTTTCTTGGTCTCAGTTAATGCAGCTGAAATGTGAAAAGTTACCATGACTAAGTAAAATAAATGGCTTGGAAAAGTTCAATCTCTCCTACTTTTTCAGAAGTTTCTGGTGGCTTTAACTGGGGCAGCATTTGCCTTCAAAATGCCCACATCTTCTTGTAAAGCTTTTGATTTCAAAGCAACTGTCAACCAGAAAACCCATTTACCTGCAGAACTTCTCCGTCAAGAAGGGACAAAGCAAGTATGAGGGCATCCTGAAAGCTGGTACAGTTAAGCCATAGATAGCTGCTAATAATTGAGAATTTATATTTGGGAGCTTTACTATAACCATATCTGCTGACACCCATGCTGTCACAACATTGTCTTTTTAATGTCCATCGCTTAATAAAGGTTTGCTTGAAAAATTCTTATTGCTAGAAGAATTTGCATCATGATTCAGACCAGTTGATGTCAGAAGACTTTCTACTCAGTTACACGTCCTAGTTCTGAAAGAGTGAGAGCCAAAGTGACAATGACTCACTGGATTTACTATATACAGAAACTGTTCATTGTGTACTGTAAATCTCAGTTCTGCAGGGTATGTGTTATGACTAGTGCAAGATAGATACCAGCAAGGTAGACAGCAGGTAATGTTTACCAGCAAGGTAGACATTATGTAGATTTCATGTTATGAGAATTTCACATTCACTGATTGGAAGGGAAACTTGGGTACACAGTAAAACAAGCAACTTGTACAAGCCTGTTACCTCAGTACATGGAGTAATTGGCAGGGCTACAGAAAACTTACAATATCCACAGTATTGTGGACAGAACTGCAGTGTTGCAGCTGGAATAACTACAGCCCTCTTTGTGAGGTATAGAGATCACAGGACCAGCAGATGCCACAAGAATTTTGTCATAACCCTGTGCTGGAAATGGAACAGTTCAGAGTATTAAAAATATATATATATATATCTTAATTGAGTTATGTAGATGATGTGAAGCCTGCCAGAATTACATAGTCTAGGACACTTGTCACTGCATGACTGGTTGTCAGCAAGGGACAAAAATTTGTGGTTTGACAAATGGGTTACTTTCAAGCATCTGTGGAATCCTTAAATGAGATAAGGTTCTAGAAAACATATAACTGAATAAGTAAGTGCTAGTTAAGTAGGAGTTCTGTGTGTTAACTTGAAAGACAGTACAGGACTCACTTATGTCATGGGACTGACTCTTTTTTACTGTGTCAAAGAGGAATGGGGGATGAGAGAGAGAGGCTGACACCTCGTACCTGCCATGGTTTGCAGCCTACCTTCTCCACCAAATTAAGTCTTTAAAAAGATCTTTCTGCTAGATTCATGCAAAAGTGAGATGATTTATTCAATTTTCCTGCATGCTCACCAAACCTTGAAGGTGATCAAAACTAGGAACATGGACTACAGCAGCAGGTGCTAAACTCAGAGGGCTATTTTGCAAGTAAACCACTAATTACAACCTCTGATTTATTTATTTATCTTTAGTCCCCTGGTAGCATGCTAGCAACAGCCAGCTCTTGTAGGCTGCCTTACTCTGTTATGTCCCACTTGTTAAAGAGTGTGAAGCCAGCTTGCATAAAAGCGTGCAATTTAAGACAACATGTCGCTGTTATTACTTTCATAAACTTTATTTTATCTTTTACTATTAGAATGTTGTTTCTAGACTTCAGAATGTTTTAAATATATAAAGAGTAAAAAAAGGCAGGACACAGTTTTCTGTTTCTATGCCTTTCGTAGAAATTAGCACCAACACTGGAAGACAGCAAATGAAATTTCCCTCTTTGAACGACACTGTAATTCTCTAGATTTTAGAGTACCTCTAAGGGAATGATAAGGCCTCTGTGTGTAAAAAATATAAATGATGAAATCACTATATGCCAAATTTCTTTCTGTTGTCTTGTGTCCCAGAAACTTTCTTCAATTGCCCTGAAATTTGTTGGCTTTTTTAGTTCACTAGTCCATATGTCCAAAACTTTCACATTTATTGATGAAATACAAACTGTGTAGTCATCTATCTAGCTAGGAAAGTAAAATTCTGCTTGTCTGCAGTGTCCCTAAGAGTGAAACAATTTGACATGGAAGACCAGCACAGTGCCTAACCCACATTTAGGTGTGACAGAGCTTAGAGGCTGTTTCCTTAGTTCTCCTTTATTGCACAGCATCCTGGTTTTTAGCTGGAACAGAGCTGGGTTTCTTTTTAGTAGCTAGAATAGCACTGTGTTTTGGTTTCAGCCTGGGATTCGTTATGAGAGCAATACTGATAACATACCAGTGTTTGAATTTTGGTGGTTGGAAGTGAAGGACTTCGTGTTCTACAAGAACAAGATCTAAGGGGGTAGGAATATTTAAATTAATAAGACAAATTGACATTTGGATATGCCAATGGAATATTCCATATCATATCACGTCATGTCCAGTATATTAGTGAGGGTCTCCTCCTCTCTTGCTCTTTCTCGCTTTCGCTCGGGCTCTCGTTCTTCCGGGATTGCGGTTTTGGTTCAGGATTGTCGCTCCTCCGGGATCGTTATCTGGGAATGGGCTGGGCTTGGTCATTGCTCACTTGGGTGGTGAGCAGTTGCACTGTGTATCACTCATTTGCATATTTTGTTACTGTCATCATTATCACTACTATTTTAATATTAGTATTATATTAAGTGTTCTTTTATTTCTATTATTAAATTGTTCTTATCTCAACCTATGAGTCTCCTTACCTTTGCCACCAATCCTCTCCCCTGTCCCCTGGGGGTGGGGGGGAGTGAGTGAACGACTGTGTTGGCTGCTAGTCAAGGGCTAGCCCAGTGAAACCATCACACACAGTAAATGCTGCACACATCTGGAGAAGATCTTTATTTCTCTAACCACTAGTTTTGTTGCATAAAACTTGCCGAGGAAGAGAAGGTCACAATAAAATTATGTATGGAAGAGGAAGACTGTCTCATGAGTAAGTGTGAATGTGGGTCCAGAATAGTGGCTGGAGTTAATTTTCCAAGTCCTGTGCAGGAGCACAGCTTTACCAGCAAGGACAGAAAGCATCTCCTACTTTCCCCACTTTCACTGAAAGGAACTGAACCTGTATTGCTGCTCCCTGGATCAGTATTCATTGCTAGGTTATCATAAAGAGGAAGGTGGTTTTTTTTCTATACCACCTCCATGGCCTTGGTTCATAAATAAAATGTCTCAGAGTGCATTTGGGTGCTAAAGAGATATGGTAAATCATGAGCAGGGTGCAAATGTATATGGTTGAAACACCCAATTTATGGATTATGCAGAAAAGCAGGTGTTTTCTTCAGACAACTGTGGGAAAAACATTGATGCATGTTTGTCTGAGGCTGGATTCAGACTTACAAAATCTTTCATACATTTTGTATGGGGAACTGAATTTCCCTCAGAGCCAGAAGAAAGATAAAAACACACCAGTTTAGCAAATCTCATTATTTTTACTAGAGTCCCATGACACTTTTTAACTCATGGGGTGGGCAGTTCACTCTGATCAGTGTTGATGTGGTTCCCTTTTGACCTGCCCTAAGCATGGTCCTTGCTTTAAGATATAGTGAATTATGAGTACCTTTTGCTTGCAGTCTGCTGCTTCTTTCAGTAGTGGAGCTCCTAAATGAAAGCACTGCAAAGACTTTTAAACTAACTTCCAAATAAGTGCGCATAAGAGGATGAATTAGGCGCTTGAACATGAAATAAACCAAGGGGTTAGTGAGGAGATCTCAGAGGCTTTAAAAGCTAGGAAATGGAAGCTTGTAATAGGACCTGAAATAGAGATTTCTGTGGAAACTAAGGAAGTGGAGGTATATACTTATTTATTTTCTAGATACATTAGGATTTCTAGGTTGTCTACCTATGGAAAAGTCAGTGGCAGAGAACCTCTAATTCAAGTTATATGGATTTAGTTGTTGCAAATTTCAAATTTATTTCAAATATCTAAAAATCCAGAGAATTTTTATAATACTTGTCTAATGAATGATGTGGAGTGTCTCTGTCCCTGGCCTTACAACAGAGAAACTTTTGAGAAGTGTTCTATCTGCAAACGTTTTGTTCACGGAAAGATTTTTCTGCTGTTGGAGAAAAATAAGTGGTGAGGAAATGTGCTAGGCTTTTTCAGTTTGTTTTCCATTCTGGTGTAGTGCCCACTCAGTGTTACAAGTCTTACAGACAGGGTTACTGTCAAAGAAAAGGGAGTGTACACATGCATTTATCCTCTGGGACTGACGAAGGTCTCTTCCTAGGTACCATTGTGCTGCTTTTCTGAAACAAATTCAGTCAGAGGGGAATGAGTGTAAAGAAAATTGCTTAGGGAAACACAGATATTCTTTATGCTTCCTCAGTGCTACTGAACAGTTAAATGTAATCCTGTTTTAATTCCAGTATTTGGAAATAATAGTATTGGTGCTACAAATGAAAACATACGTGTTTGTGCTTATCCATGGTAGCTCCTGAGAAGTACTATGTGCCTGCATGACACTGTCAACACAATTCTTGTTTCCCCTTTCAGTTCCAAGTAAAACTCAAGTATTATAGTAGAGAAGGATTAGTTTTGTTTTGCCTCAGAGGAAAATCTACTGACTTCTAGTTGGGAGTTCTTAGGAAAACAACTCAATTAGCTACTTGCTGGAAATGTGATTGTATCCTAAAGATCCTGAATGTGCATCATGTCAGTGTTTGGGTTTTGAGTGCAGGACCTGACCATTTCAAAATCTATTAATAAAGTGCAAATTCTGCTTGTGTGAGACTTAAAAATTTGTATTCTTGTAAGCTGGAATAAACTCCTTGATTTTTCTAATGTCACCCTGCTACTCTAAAAAAAAAAAAAAAGTTAGACTACTTCTCTTGAGGAGAAATTCAGAAATATCCTTTCTAAGTATTACTCATGTAAAACTCCATACTTAATTCAGAAGTAGACAAAAATAAGCTTCCTCCATAGGAAAAAGAACTTCTGCTTTTTCTCCTAAATCAAATTCCAGTAGATGTGTCTGATTTTCAGTGCTATATCCTTTCATCAAAATTAATTTCATCAGATGAACCCCTGTCTTTAAAACTGCTGATGCCCTTTGTTCAGATTTTCCTCTCTCCTCATTCAGTAGTCCCCCCCTGAATCAAATGGTGTTTTGGAGGTCATTTGGATTGCAGTAGTCTTTTTCTATTGGTTTATTAGGATTTCATAATCCTAAGGGTAGGGTCCCTACTGGGAGTGAGAATTAACATTTCTCTGAAGAGATGCTCATATGAAAGCGTGTTCCCCATTTACCTGAAGGTGGTTAACCCCGCACAGTACCAAGCACTTGATTCTCTTCAAAATGTTTTGTGTTATGGGCTCCTTCAATTTAAGGAACAGTCCTGAAGTGTTCAGTGGTGCCTGACCAAAGCTCAGTATTCAGAATTTCCATTCCCCTGCTTGAAACAAGAAGCTGATATGTTTCAATTGCTAGCCACACAGGCTTCCAGAAGAACAACACCAACAACATTGTGGCAATATGTAGTTTTCCTTGTTGATATCTTCAGGAGAGCATAAATATTGAATGGACTCAGAACTGGTTCATGTAGTTCGGATTTTGAGGCTTACTAGAAGGGTATTTAGAACTTGTTTCCTGCTTGGATATGTGTTTTATAGGAAAGATAAGAGGAAAAATTGCTTTTGTGGATGCAACATTGGGGGTTAAGAGTTGGGAAACTTTGGTTCTTGAATCTGTCGTAGATACTTGTAGTTGTGTTAGACACAACCATAGAAGCTCAATGCTTATGAAGATTCCTGCTCTTCACTTCTTTGGCCTGGATTCATGTTTTCACAAATGGAGATTCATAGTTCAATTTGCCTCAGAGAAACTACTCCTATATTCCTGGAAGCCCTGCTACGTTAAAGACTAGGGTGAATAATACATGTAGTAAGTCCAATCTGTACTTTGCAGCACTGAAATATTTTCTTACAAGGAGATTGGAGATCTTTGGAGAAAAGTCTCCTACACTTTTTGAGCTGTCTGGTATCAGAAAATTGTATCTGGAAGTACAAAACAGAGGTTTGGAAGATGTTAGCTAACATAAGTCTTGCAAAGCATAGCATAAATATTTTTGAAAGAAGTCAAACAAGTCAGGGGCTATGTCAGAGTCACCAGCATGCGTAGCAAGGCATAGGTAATGAAGCCAGAGCACTTGCTGCCTGATGCAATGAAAAATACTGTAGGACCAGGCTGTTGGCAGTAGTTTATGTTAAACTGCCAGATTGGACACAGTTCAAGGAAGAAGTATATATGCATGTGACCCAGTGGA
>NW_010289832.1:0-1077 GCF_000700745.2 Antrostomus carolinensis | reverse complement strand
TTTTTTAATTGTTTTTTTTTTTTTTAATTACCTCTGGGGTATGTCAGCATTTATTGTCCCCTTCCCGACAGACAGCAGAGGTGACCCGCTCCCCAGGGATGCTCAGGGAGAGCTGACTTGGATGCTGTCCCCAGCCAGGACAGACTCTCCGACGGACGGACAGAGGGATGGAGGGTGGGAAGGGATGAAGGGTGGGGGGTCAGGGTTTGTTGTGACCCACCCCTCATCAGTGCCCGGGCAATGTCGGCGGTGGCATGTGCACGGCTATTACAGACACTGGAGACACGTTTCCTCCGGTTTCATGGAGCATTTTGACTATTCAAAGGGTTAGTTTTTGAGTCTTGAAATAGCGAGTTTAGGTTTTCTTTCCCCTTTCTTTTTTATTTTTTTCTTTTTGTGACCCGTATCTTTATCCTCTCCACTCTCTGCTTTCCCCAGAGAGCCAAAAATCTGTCCCTTTGCCTTTTTGGTTTTTTCCCCATTCCTTTACATCTCGGGTCTAATTTCAGAAGCAACCTGAGCTCCGCAAAACATGTCTATATATTTGTTTTAAAAGGTTCCCTTTCTAATTGACTTCACAGCTACTGACTTTGACGTAAGAATTTTAGGTTTGGATTTAAAAAGATTTCCCCTTTTTAATCCCCAGTGGGTCAGACCAGCTGAGGATGAGTGTTCTGCAGTGATTCTGCAGCGCAGAAAGAATGAAAAATAAATAAATAAAATTTCAAAAGCCACAACTCTCGACTGGACCCTTGGTCCGACTGGGTGATATGGGGGATCCCTGCTACGAGAAGGCGTTTTCGAGGGGAAAAAAAAAATGATTTTAAAAAAAATTTAAAAAGGGGAGGGGGATGAGTGAGGAAAAGGAAAACAAAAATTTAAAAAAGAAGGAAAAAATTAGAGGCTTAAGAGAGGAGGTGAGGGAGGGGGGAGATCCGAGAGCACAAGTGGAAACTAATAAAACTCTTGTTAAAGTGCTTGCTCAGGATCCATGGCGTCACCAGGTCTTTTACTTAGGAAGCCAAAAGAGTTTTATTCCTAAATGAGTTAAAGAGCCATTTACCTCTGTCGTGTTCT
>NW_010289831.1:508-1588 GCF_000700745.2 Antrostomus carolinensis | reverse complement strand
GCTGGTCCTGCCAGCACATCAGTTTGACCAGGTGCTCACGCTCCTTCTGCTGCCTCCCAGGAACTGCCTTTGTCCCAACGAGCTGCTGAGGCTTTCGGGAATCCCAGCCCAAATCTACCCAAACTCTAAAGGCTCAACTGGTTGAAGCAAACAAGACACAAGCCAAATCTCAACCCCAGCTATGCCAGAGCCAGCCTAGCGAGCTGCTCCCCGCTCACACAGGACAGCCTCCATCTGCCAGGCAGGTTGTGGACCTCTTCCCTTGCTGTCTCTCTGGGAACGCCCCTGTGGCACCAGGAGTGTGCTGTGCACTGTTTGCAACATCAGCAGCTGCTCTCCGTGGTGAACATCTGCTCCTCCAGCGCTGTGGACAAGGGGCTACCCACCAGCCAGCACGGCTCACGTTCCTCCAGCACACAAGGACGTTGCTGCCAGATCTCTGCAGTAAGCCCAAGCTTGGTGGGCACCTGACTGGAGCTGGGAAGGGAGAGCAGACAGGAGTAGGGTCACCAGCACCTGAAGGTGCTCAGGTACCTGATGAGGCTTATTAAAAGAGCCCCTTGTACTAAAGCCAGGGTTTGCTGCTGACTTCAGGCCTGTGGACAGCGTTTGAGCCCCTGAAAAGAAGTGCTCAGAGCTGAGATGTTTTCTAGGAGAAACCCTTAATCTCCATCCACATAAACCCATTAAGCAGAGACGCTGCTAGTGGGCAGCTGTGTTTCCCTGAGAGACCCAGCTATGCAGGGAGCATGCCAGAGGTTCCCATGATCAGGGAGAGGATCAGGGAGAGATCAGAGAGGGACCTGGGTGTGTTGATCGACAGCCGGATGAACATGAGCCAGCAGAGTGCCCAGGTGGCCAAGAAGACCAACAACATCCTGGCCTGGATCAGCACCAGTGTGGCCAGTAGGACCAGGGAAGTTCTCTTCCCTCTGAACTGGGCACTGGTGAGGCCGCAGCTCGAGTGCTGGGTTCAGTGTTGGACCCCTCGCTCCAAGAAGGACATGGAGGTGCTGGAGCGTGTCCAGAGAAGGGAACGGAGCTGGGGAAGGGTCTGGAGCACAAGTGTGCTGAGTTCCC
>NW_010289831.1:0-307 GCF_000700745.2 Antrostomus carolinensis | reverse complement strand
AGGCATTGGAAGGGGTTGCCCAGGGCAGTGGTGGAGTCCCCATCCCTGGAGGGATTGAAGAGTCGTGTAGACACAGTGCTGAGGGACATGGGTGAGTCGGGGACTTGTCAGTGTTGGGTTCATGGTTGGACTCAATGAGCTCAAAGGGCTTTTCCAATCTGGGCAATTCTGGGATTCTGGGGACACAGGGCAGGTGTGTGAGACCCCGCACAGCACCCTCCGCTGATGAACACACCGACTGAGCTGCGAGAGCCGCAGGGGACGGTTTTTCATGAGTTCCCCGTTCCGACCCGCCCGCTCCCCGGCT
>NW_010289830.1:366-1009 GCF_000700745.2 Antrostomus carolinensis | reverse complement strand
CAGGCGTACAGCTACACCGAGAGCGACTCGGGGGAGCCCGACCACGTACCCCTCTCCAACAGCAACTCCACACAGCAGGGCAGCCTCTTCCGCCCTAAAGCCAGCAGGACTCCCACCCCCCAGACCCCTGTGAACCCCCCCAGCCAGCCTGGTACCCTCTATCGCCCACCCAGCAGCTTGGCCCCTGGTTCTAGAGCTCCCATCGCTGGATTTTCTTCTTTCGTTTGATATTTAAACAGAAGTGAAAACAAACAGGAGAAAAAAATATTTAACAAAAAAAAAAAAAGTAAAAAAAAAAGAAAAAAAAGAGGAAAAACTCCAAGAAATGAAGAAAAACGTGGCGAGAGGGAGAAGAGGAGGAAGAGGAGAGGCCGAAGGGCGGCGGTGCCGCGATGGGTGTTTTACTTTCTCGGCAGCACCTTTGCTGGGGCTGGGGAGCAAAACCCAGCTCCTCTTTTTGGCCAAAGTTTTTTGTGTTACGGACTCCTCAGCCGAGGTGGGGTGGGAGGGCTTGGGGTGCTGGAGGGATTGCACCGGATTTTGCCCTTTTGGCACCTTCTGTGGTTGCCCCTGAGCCACTGCCGGCATCACCGGGGTCCCTTGGGTGCTGCCAGGATGGGTACAGGGTCTCTCACTGTGCCAA
>NW_010289830.1:0-213 GCF_000700745.2 Antrostomus carolinensis | reverse complement strand
TCTGCCCACAAACCCCCCCCCCCTGGCCCCCCCCCCAGCCTTTGGAAGAAGGGACCAGCCACTGTGCCAGGAGCCCAGGGAACAATGAATTAATTCCTCCCCTCGTTTGTGCCTGGCCCAGCACAGCCCCCCAGGACTAAACCCCAGGAGAACCCCATCGAGGTGCAAGTGGTGCTGATGTCCCCCCTGATGTTGCACCCCAGGGGCTCTGGC
>NW_010289829.1:815-3149 GCF_000700745.2 Antrostomus carolinensis | reverse complement strand
GTGGCACAGAGGTGGCACAGAGGCGCTGGGGGGAGCGGGGCTCTGCCCAGCCTGGCTGTTATTTCAAGCTGACCTCGATGCACGGGTGGGAGCACATCCCCCTTAGCAGTGCTGCAGGCTTTGCTGGGTGGGGTGGCAGTTATTGGGGTTCATTGCTGTGTTTCCATCCAGGAGGAGGAATTTCCAGGGATGTCCGTGTCCCTGTGGAGGTTCAAGCCATGCCCTGTGCATTCCCTGGCTGATGGGTGCCAGACAATCCCTGAAGCAGAGGGTCTGTGTGGTGACTCTCCTGGAATTCCTACATTCTTGCACCTTTATCTCTTGAAATCTTAATGGAGCAGATGTTCAGTGCACGACCATAAGGCAAGAAATTCTCTGGCTGGATTTGCAGCCTGAGTTTAATTAGCCACCTGAGCCCCATTCTTCCTCTTGGCAGCGGACTTGCACTTTAATTAATCATCTCGTTTTATTTACAGTGAGAACACGCACTCTGCCTTTGCCCTGCCTGCATCACAAGCCCTGGCTGCTTTTATGGCCAGTGCGATGTGAGCGCCCGGCACCGCTCCAGCTCCCGGCAGGAAAGGAGCCCGTGGGGCTCTCGGGGCTCGGGGGGGGCGGCTGGTGGCTCAGGGGCTTGGCTCCCCCCGGGCATTGCTGGGACCCCCAACCAGTTGCTCTCCTGCCCAGTTTGCCATGGCAGGAGCTCAGGGCTCTGCCTTTCTCTCCTCCAGTTTGTTGTTCTCTGCAGAAGGATGGGGTGTCATGGCTTGAGAAGCCACAAGCAGGATTAAAGGCTGCTGGCACATGAACTGCTCTCTTACCCTTGTTTGACAAGGACTGACATCTCTGTGACACCTTTCGAGCTGCCTTCCAAGTGTTGGGCACTGTCTGAAGTAGGAAATATTTGCCCAGAGAGTGATAAAGTTCACTTGCTCCTGCCCTGCTCCTCATCTCCAGGATCAGGAAGCTCCCTGGACCCTGCTGCTGTCTCTCCAGACAGACGGACGTGCTGATGCATCTCCCACCAGGCTGGGCTCCTGTATGCATCCCTGCAGGGAGCTGTCAGCGTGGTGTTGAGGGCAGGTACGTGCTTGCTCTGCAGGGAAGGAGGCAGAGGGCTGCGTGTGCCAGCAAAGTATCCTGAAGACCCATCCAAAGAGATCCAGGCTCCCCACAGCCCAGGACCCGTGGCTGGTTGTGCACAAGGTGCTGAGGGGCTCTCCCTGCCTGATAAATCCTCGTGTGGGGAGGGAAACAGCGATGCCCAGCAGAAACGCAGCGTGTCTGGGCTGATGGAGAGGAGCAGGAGGCTGTGGTCACACTCCAGGTCCCCGTCAGAGGACCTCAGGTGCATCCCTGTGCCAGGAAGGGAGGAGGAGGAGGAGGAGGAGTACCAAAAGCTGGAGACCCATCCATAGGAGAAGCAGAGCTGCTCCTGCCTGCCCTGCCCTTGGCTGTTGGTTTCCAAGGCTTTGTGGAAGTGATTTGTAGCAGTCAGCAAGAGAAGGAAGGGACTTTGTGAGAGGTGGAAGGGTCAGACACGGGTGTCCCTCCTTGAAAGGGACAGGGAAGAACAGCATTTGAAAGGTTTTGTACAGGCTCCCATAGACACAGGTTTAAAAGACCTTTGCAGGGGAGCAGGGAGGGATTATATGGAATGATATTGGGAATGAATAAAAAATAAAAAAGGAAAGGATTGCATAAAGATGATTGTAAAACCAGAACCCATACCGTGTGTGACCAGCACAGTGACCGGGACAGGAGGTGGGTCTGCCACAGGCAGATGCAGGCGTGCAGCTGCCCGAGAGAGCAGAGCACATGTGGGGTGAAGGGCTGGGACCAAGGGGACCTGGCTGTCCCCATGCCTGGTCCCAGCTGGCATCTTCCAGCTGCAGAACTTCCCATGACAAAGAGGGGTTTTTGGGAGGAAAAGCCTGGCTGCGGGGCAGAGAGGAGGAGGAGAAGTGGGAGGAAGGCTGGCTGCTGCTCAGGCAAGGGACTGGTGACCATGGCTTGCTCGGGTCAGCCACGCTTGTGCCATTGGCTCCCGGTCCCTCTCTCCGTGGCCACAGAAACACCGGGGGAAGTGAAGCAGTGGGAACCGATGCCCAACGGGGGTGCTAGGGGCCCCCCAGCCGCACCGGCTGCCCCCCGCTAATGAGCCCTTGGCACGCACATGGCAATTATTTCAGCTGTGAAATTCTAAAACCAGTTCATTTATTGACCTGGCCTGTAACTGGATCCAGCCTGCAAACAGCAAAGGGCCGTTCCTGCACCCTCCAGCCTTTCCAAGCCGCCCGCGCTCTCCCTGGGAGACCCGTGGGGTCTTGCAGG
>NW_010289829.1:0-547 GCF_000700745.2 Antrostomus carolinensis | reverse complement strand
CCCGCAGCGGCAGGATGGTCCATCTCTGATGCAGATGCTGCTGTGGGAGCTCTGAGAGCCGGACTGGGACCCTGCACCACCCCAGAGCCTGCCAGGAGAGGTGGCTGTCTGCTATTTAGAGGTTGTCCTGCCCCAGTTGGGCATTTTGAGGAGGCCCCTGACTCCTTCTCCTCCTCCTACATTAACAGCCAAGTCCGAAGCCCCATCAGTAGGCTCCAGAGTTCACGTTCTGTTGTCTGAGCAGGAGGTTTGCAGCTCTGGGGGCAGTAACGCCGCAAGATAAATGGTCCAGCAGAAGAGCAGCTGAATCCTGGATGAGAACAGCGAGGCTGGATGTCAGAGCACCCTCCCCAAATACTTTTCCCTGTTCCCTAAAGCAAAGGTACACACATGTGTGCAGACATGCACAAAGGCCCTCTGCCCCCAGCACAGACTGGGAATGTGCTGGCTGGTGACTTGCCCTGCACCTTGCCATGGCCCAGCAGTGACAGTTGTTATTTCCTATCAGATCTGGTGGGTTTTTCCTCCCCAAGTCAGCCTTCCCCCC
>NW_010289828.1:8275-13964 GCF_000700745.2 Antrostomus carolinensis | reverse complement strand
AGCCTGGCCAGATCCCTCTGCAGAGCCTCTCTGCCAAAGCAGAGCTCGTCACAAAAAAAACCCACAAACAAAAAAAAACACCCCAAACCACCAAAAAAAAAGAGCCCAAACCCAAAGCTCAGAGATGTGGCTGTGACAGAAACGCCTGTGCCTGGGGTGCAGACCCTCTTGCTCCTGACTCTCACTCTCTGTTTAGTTGTGGGTTTTTCCATGCCAGGCTCTCGTTATCCCTCACAAGCCCCACAGAAGTGGGGAGACAGAGCCCTGGGGCTGCAGCCCTGGCAGCAGCTCTGGGATCTCTGTGCTCACTGGAGAGCTCAGGCTCCACAGCTGGGCTCCAAAATCCATTCTGCACCCAGCAAGGAGGGAGAGGGAAAGCAAAGAGAACCCATGGCCCCAGCTGTGGAAGAGACCCTGAGCTGCTGCCGAGGACAACATCTGGTAAGTGCTGACCTTTACAAAGCTGTGCCTCCCACCCTGGCAAACACTCTCTCTGCGTTGCCAAAAAAGCCATCAATTAAAAATGCATTACCACAGCTCCCTACAGCAAAGCCAAAAATTGCTGCTTATTCATTCTGCAGATACTCAGAGAGTTTACAGGGAGTCTTCCACATCAGGTCTAGTAAAAAATTAATTGACCTCACCTGTGAAGAGATGTTGGAAAAGACAAGACAGGTAGGTTTGGCAATGATGTCTCCATCTCTGTGTGTAGATACTTCATGGGCAGAGATGACCCTCTGCCACACATTGTGTGTCATCACCTCACCTGACCATGGGTGCTTCACCATCACTGGAGGTCCCTGAGGCTGCTGGTGGGTCCCTGAGGGGGAGTGGGGCCAGGCCAGGCAGCATGTGGGGTGCAGGACACCATGGCATCATCCCACCCACGGCAGAGCTGGCTGTGTCCCCCGCCATGGTGGAAACTCTGTGCTGGAGGTGATGAGGAGTGCGGACCCCAGGACACGCACGGCTGGTCACCTCCCCCAGGCAATTTCCAACATCTCTCTCAAAGGAGAAGCAGCAAAGAGCTAATGCTGATGATTTGCCAACTGACCAAATGCTGATTGACCAACCGACCTGTGTGTGGTTCATCACCTACAGCTACTTCACCATGGTGGGTATGGAACCCAGCAGCTGACATAAAAACATGAAGATTGGAAAAAAATCCAGGAGTACGTGTTAACATGAGACCAAATTACAAGTCTAACATCTTTGCTGGAGATGTTCAATTTTACAGTCTCTATCTGGATACACTTGTAATAATTATGCGGCAGTTCATCGAGAAGTCACGGCTTAGCTGAATGAATTATGGAGTGAAACCATCTGTCCTGGATGTCACCGCAATTGCAGCACTGAACCAGGATGCTCCTTTTTCCTTAATATGTGACCAGGGACACATGTAAGTGCGCAGATGCTCCTCAGGCCTTTCTTCTGAGCTGGTCTAAAGCAATGTCAGATTCAAGCAACCACATGCAATGCCAGGAAACACAGCCTTTCATGTGGTCTTATGTCCTGATTGTGCTAGGGTAATTTTCTTCTCAGTAGCCAGAACAGCTGTGTTCTGGTTTCAGGGTGGGATTTAGTATGAGAAGAATGTTGAGAACACACTGATGTTTTTAGTTGCTGCTGGAAGTCCAAGGTCATTGCGTTTTGCTGGTCTGCAAGTGCAAAGTACTAGAGTGGGGAAGTGCAGTAATTAGCAAACCCCCAATTGTCATTTGGCTCTGCCAATGAGATATTCCATCTCCTGTCCCCCATGGGCAGGACATTGCCCAGGGCTGAGCGGAAAGCTGGGGATTCTCTCGGGGATGGCTCGGGCTCTGGCTCTCCCGGGATTGTGGTTTGGGTTTGGGGACTGTCCCTGCTCTGGGATCGCTGGCTGGGACAGGCTGGGCATCGGTCAGTGGGTGGTGAGCAACTGCCCTGGGCATCACTCATTGAATATTCTGTTATTGCTGTTATTGCTGTTATTATCATTATTATTTTATTTTAATTAGTAAATTGTTTTTATCTCAACCCACAAGTTTTCTCACTTTCACCCTTCCAATTCTCTCCCCTGTTCCCTGGGGGAAGAGTGAGCGAGCGACTGTGTTTGTCTGCAGCCAAAGGAGTGAAGCCACCACACTTGTTTAACAGCGATTTCCGCAGCTGTTTGAGTACAAGGCCTGGGTGCTCCTCGGCTGCCATGCTTGAGCAGAGGCTGTGAGCAGCATCTCTGCTTCTGTAGGGCTGAGTCTGATTCTGCAGGGAGGCAAAGGCAGCAAAAACACTGGGAATGTGGACAGGAAGACATCTGATCCGTCCTGAGACACTAATGACCAAGGAGAGGTCCTAAAATGCCCACGATTTACCGCTGGCCAGAAGGACCCCGAGGTGTGGTGATGGGCTCTGAGTGGCTGGTGAGGCAGTTCTGAACTTCCTGCACCAACGCTGTTTACATCTCTTCTTGGTGACAAGGAAACGCTTTTCTTCCAGTGCTTGTGTTCTTTTGAGCTTTTATTTTTCTTTTGGTTTTGATGTCAGACTTTTAGTGGACAGGAAACACAGCCAGGGAGATTTTACAAAGCCTGATACTCTCACCCAAACGTTGCAAAAAAAAAAAATTGGTGAGGAATTGGGACAGCAGTCTGCTTCCAAGAGAGTGCCCTTCTCCACGGACAGAAATAGAGATCAAATGTGTAACCTACTGAGACACCAAGGATGAAGGGTCTGGGTGCCTGCCCATTTCTCCAAGACAATGAACAGCAGAGCTGATGATGATACTCAGATCAAAAGGCTGTTTTCAGTGAATGACAGAAATAGTAATACTAGTGGGATTTGTTGTCTTTTTTTCCAACTAGCTCCACATAAAAGTGTAAATTGTATTTGCTCTGGGCCCCTAGATACTATCTCAAACTTAATAAATATCTACCGCCTCACACTTAAACGGTGCTGCTTTGGGAGAGCAGTCTGCAAACACTGAAACAACACTATTACCGAGATGTCAGAACGTAACTGAATGGGGGCTCTGTAACTGCTGTCTGCTCGGGAAATTAAAAATAATGATCAGGTTACAAATGCCATCTTTTGCATTTGAATAGCAGCAAGGAGGCAGGCATTGTACTGCACGGATTATCTCCGAGCAGGTAAATGGCACTGGCAGTCCCTTATTTATGTTGCTGTCATAAACATGCCTCCAAAATGTCTTGTCACAGTATTGTTGTTTTCCTACGAGATACATGACGTGCATAAATTAAGAATACGAGGATCTGCTTCTTTCACTACCACATGCTTTACTCTGTTATCTTTAATGAATTCACTGCAAAATTCAAGAGCTGTGTAACACGCTGCAGAGTGCCTGGAGTAGACCAGGCAGTGCACTCTGCCTCGTTCTTTTATAGCTGGAACTCATGAATCTTTGGAGTAGCTAAAAGTAAGATGAACCAGGGAATTCATTTTTAATCTGGGCAGTATCCCAAAGCTGATGTGTAATTCATTTCCCCATAACCTCAGAAAGATGGAACGTCAGGGAGCTGCACTGAGAAGAAGGACTACTTGGAAAGTGATGGGTGCTCCCTCCTCAGGTCAAGGGAAGTCCAAGGCCAAACCATCTTCTTCCTCAGGCTCTGTCTGAAGAAAACAAGTGTTCATGCCTGCTACGACACAGGCAGAGACTGCGCTTCTGACAAAAACAGATTTATGTGGGCTGAAGGTGTAGGTACTCCTCACTCTCTGACACCGAAATGGGGCACTGCCCTTGCCAGCAAGCCCTGGTCCTGGCTGATCTGCACAAGATTGTCCTCGATTGCCTCCTATGAATGTGGCAATAGCTTTCTGCCTGCAGCACAGCCAGCACACCAGGGGATGGGTGAGATGGTGCTGGGAGTGTCTGTGAGAGGAGTTAAAATACTGGGGAAAAAATGGTGATCACACTAAAGTCGAGGAGGCAACCAATATTTTCCATGGGCAGATTGTGACAGGACAAGGGGAAATGGTTTTAAACTAAGAGAGGGAAGATTTAGGATGAATATTAGGAGGAAGTTTTTCCCCCAGAGGGTAGTGAGACACTGGTTCAGGTTGGCCAGAGAAGCTGTGGCTGCTCCTCCCTGGAAGTGTTGAAGGCCAGGTTGGATGAGGCTTTGAGCAACCTGGTCTAGTGGAAGGTGTCCCTGCTGCTGGCAGGGGGGGTTGGAGCTGGATGAGCTTTAAGGTCCCTCCAAACCCAGACCAGTCTGGTATTCTGTGGTTCTATGATTCTAATATTTCAGGGGATCTTCAGAGGTGCTTGTGGACACCCAACAGCAGACGCAGCACGCTAGATAGAGGTGAGTGGGAGCTTCAGAGTGTCTTCTCTAGCTTTCTGTCTAAAATTATCAGCAATTCCAGATGATCTAATGGAGGACAAGGTATTGAGTAGATTATTTCCAGAGGAAAAGAACTAACAGTCCGTGCTCGTAAGTGCCACCATCAGGCTGTGTGCACCTTAACGTGAACAGACACTTGTGCTCGTATGATGAGAGCCCATGACATCCAGGCACGCTGCTAAAGTGTGTGGAGATTTGATACAGTACTGAGAAAAGCTGCTTGTCCTCCCTGCCCTGTAGAACAAGAGATGAAGAGTTTTGTAAGCACATCAGGATGGTCTGGCTGTAAAACATGGGACTGAGCAGAAGCAGGTCCTGGGTAAGCTGCAATTACTCAACATTTTAGAGTCTGTTCCCAGTTAGGCAAGTTGGGTCCTGGGAAGAGTGCAAGAATCACACACAGAATTGCCCACATTGGAAAAGCCCTTTAAGCCCATTGAGTCCAACCATGAACCCAACACTGACAAGTCCCCGACTGACACATGTCCCTCAGCACTATGTCTACACGACTCTTCAGGGACTGAATAACTCTCTTAGGTTTGGGAGTCACTCGGGTACCTTGCACTGAAGGATCCTGTCCAAGACACGGGCACATGATAACATGTAAAGAACATGTAACTTCTCATAAAAGATATATTATAGAGTACAGAAAGAAAAATAGCTTTTGAGAAAATGAAGCCATTTTGGAGGACCAGGTAGGTGAAGGGTGGCCCTTGGTGTGCAATTCTACTGGACCTGTGGAAGGATATAAATCAAGGCAGATATGTGAGAGGGAGGATGCCTCTGGTAATTTGGGTCCCGTTGAGGTCTTGTCCCTGACTCACTCTGAAGTGTTTTGCCTACAGCCATTCAGAAAAGCACTTTTGCTTTTGGTACCTTATGCAAAAGCTGAGCTAAATCACAGTCCTGGCAAAACTGCTGACAAGGTGCTTACCAAGGGCTGCTCAGGCGCTGATGTGCCCTGAAGAATGATCTTGCTTAGATCCAGTGGCGCTTAAAGGGATTTTTGAGAGCTTAAAATACATCAAACCATTGTTGGATTCAGGAAAAATATCCTCATTTTCCAGTTACTCAGAGGCACAGCCATGCCTTTATCTTCTCTGGACTGTCTTTTCATGCTCCCATGCAGGTGACATCTGACAGAGTGCAGTGTGGTTCTGCTTTAAGGCAGCCACCAAGATACTGTAGATGCATCGTGCTTGGTCAAGTACTGGCACAAATAGATGCTCAGGACTAGTTTGCACCAGTGGACTGGTTTTGGCTGGGAGGGACTGTGTTTTCTCACAGGAGCCTGCATGGTGCTGTGTTTGGGATGTGCTCAGAAAACAGCGCTGATGTTGCAGTTC
>NW_010289828.1:0-8231 GCF_000700745.2 Antrostomus carolinensis | reverse complement strand
GACGGCCTCAAGGGCCGATCTGCTCCTCACCCCGCCCTGCTCTCCTGGGGATGGCTGGACACGACACCTGCTGCCGTGGAAGTGGGGGATGAATTCCTGACTTTGCTTTGCTTGTGTGGGCAGCTTTTGCTTTACCTGCTAAACTGCCTTCATCTCAGCACACCAGTTTTCTCACTTTTACCCTCCTGATTCTCTCCCATCCCACTGCGGGGAGTGAGTGAGGGGCTGGGTGGGCTGAGCTGCCCTCCGGGGTGGAACCAGGACAACCAGGACCACATGTGAAGAGACTGTTACCTGGTCACTCCATGGCACAGGTGCCCAGAGACAAATCCCAGTGCCTTCTTGCCTGTCCTCTCTGATGTGAGTCACAGGACGCAGCCGGCCACATCTGCAGCTCACAGTGGCCTGAGAGCAAACTAGTGTCCTCCTGCACCCTGCCCTTTCCTGAACCATCCCAGCATTGTTTGAGCTCCAGTTGTTGTGATCATAAGAATGTTATTTAATGAAAAGTGTTACTGGAGAAGATTAAAAAAAAAAAAAAAGAGAAAAAAAAAGACTCTGTAAAGAAACGTTACCTGTCTGGATTTAATAGCGCAATTTATTGCCTTTTAATTGCCTAGTAATGCAATGCAGTTCACTTAGGGAAATGATTACAATCTAATTGTTATATTTGTCTGATAAAATCTAGTTATCATTTTAATTACACTTATGAAAATCCTTGTTTGTGTCTGTCTGAATTTCTGTGCATGGAGTGTGATCTCCTGCAGCAGATCTCTGGGGCTGACCTCTTCCCGGTCTCCAGCACCCACTGCTGTGTGTGAGAGCAAAAGCTGGGTCCTGCCCCGACACGCTGCTGTTCCCTGTGGATTTGCACCCAGCACGTCATTCCATCTGTGCTTTGGACAGACTTGCTGCTGTCTCTGATGGAAACCAGGCAGGCACAGCTCCTGCCCTGCCAAAGTGCTCAGGGGACTCAGTGTCACGCGTGGAGGGGCTGCAGGGGCCAGCGGGTCTGGTGTGGGAGCAGCAGGAGACCCATGGGCTCGTGGAGACTGTGGCAGCTCCTTCCCTGCTTCTCCCAGGGCCTCGTCCCAGGCTCTGGCTTCATGCACGATGCTCATCAGCGTGATTGTGGCTTGAGGTTTTGTAGGGGAAAAAAAAAAAAGAAAGAGAGAGAGAGAGAGAAAAGGAAAGAGAGATATTTTTGTCAGTACAATGTTAATTATTTTTTCTGCTAATTAAAAAGCCCATAATTTATAATTAGTATTCATCAGTCCAGACTCTACATTAGTCAGATCAAAACATGACACACAATTCAAGTAAAACGCCTGAGCAAACCCATCTCAGCGCTTTGAATCCCTCGGAAGGCTGCGCCACATCCCTGTCAGAGAAAATGCTGAAGGAAAGACCAGAGGCTTTTTATCATCACAGCAATATCGTACTGCTCTCCTTTCTGCTTCTCCTTATCTACTGCATGTGCTCTCCAAGATCTGACTTTTTATTTTTGCTAGAATCGTTCACTGAATTCAGCACAAATTCACAAATGATTTAGCAGCCTGGAACTACATTTCCTGTGCATATATTGGTTTTCTAAAAAAACCCTCCAATTCCACTTTGAAAAGCAGAGGTCTGACTTAAACTGAAGGGAAAGTTTTGGAAGAAGATTCAGAAGTTCCTTTGTCTGAAGGTAGCACCCAACATGTGTCACTTGTGTCCCTCAAGGTGCCTGGCAATGGCAATGTCACAAACATCCAGAGATGTGTTGGGGTGTTTTGCTGCCTTTACAATTCGGAAGTTTCCTGGCTGTCCAGCCCGAATCTCTCCTCCCAGAGCACAGAAAACCAGAGGAACTGTGGCTTGTTTCGGTACACAGGATCAAGCTGAAAAGCAGATATTTTAGATTCCTTAATGGTCTCTAGATTTTAATCGTGTTTGAAAACTGCACTTCCTAAAGCATTTATCTTGAAGACTTTTCCAGGTTGGTTTGGGGTTTCATTTAGGTTTGTTTTTTTATTTATTGTTTTGTGTCTGTCAGAATGTGTGTTTCATATAAATCAGGAAAAAAGAAGAAGTATCTTTCTGAAACATATTTCTTTGGATTTGTGAACAGACTGTTGAGGGCTTTTGAGATTTTGAAGGATGCCTATCAGCGCTTTTTCAAAGTCAGCTGTTGCAACACTCGGTATGAAATGGAACTAAGTGGCTTTATTTTACTGTTCTTCTAGCTTTATACAAACAATTACTCATACTGGGTACTTTTACTCCTAGCACATACCTGTTCAAAGTCCTTCTAGGATGTATCACAAACAATCCAGTCCAGAGACACAGCTAAACCCACGCTAGACCTTCATTTCTGTTTCGTTTCTCATTCACATTGCTGCACACTTCCTTCAGAGCCTGGAAAATCAGTAATTTTTGGTGATATCCCAAAGGCATATGTGCCTCCAGCGCCAAGTGATTTGAATCTGGTAAACATATGACTTGCAATAAAGAAGAAGTATCTCAACTGCCAGACTGTGCTGCAGCCTCTCACATTATTAAATTCATGCTCCTCCCTCCTTCTTCCCACCCGCACTCCCTGCCCTGTCCCACAGCACCCCAGCTTTCCTCCTGTCATACCAGCTTTCTTTACTGGTTAGGTTGTAACCACATTTTTATAGAGTTTGCCAGCAAATTCCTGGGCTAAAGAAGAAGTGCCTGGAGAGCCCAGTGGTACCATCTGGTACACATTCAAGGTTTCTCTAATGTATTATCTGCAAAGCAAAATAGGCTCAAAAGAAAAGACAAGGAACTCAGAAAGCTGAAAATTCCTCTTAATTCATTTACTCTACAGTTTGGTTTAATGCCCACTTTGTGATTCTTATTGAAATTTATTTGGAGAGTTGCATCTATAAAGAATCCAGGAAAAAAAAAAAAAAAAAGGAAAAGCACTTGTTATAACAAGTTCAAAACCATTGGAGGGGCCACAGGTCCTACTGGTCAGATCCCCTTCCAGAGCCCTGCTTCTCCACACCCTATTCCTGCCCTGCTTCCTCTTCCCTTTCCTCTCTCTTTGCTCTCTCTTTTCCTATTTTTTTTTCCTTTCACTTTGGAAAATTGTGTTCAGACTCTGCCTCTGGGCACTGTGCTGAAGTTTCCACGCTGCACAAATACCCTTTTAATTTCCATGCTGCTGAAACGCAATCAAAACAAAAAGTTTGATTTTTCAAATGCACTTGATATCTCACGGCCATTTAAGTGCCTTGATCCATCTGCTGCTCTGGTGCCCGCGCGTTGCACTTGGACGCTGCTTAAAGGTGCTGCAGGAAACAAACAGCACGAATGTCTGATGGGGAAGCAGCAATAGAGCCTCAAATAAAAGCACAAAGGAGAGCAGAGATACGTGAACGCTGAAATATATAAAGAGAGGAGGGGATTTTTTTATGAGCCATTTACACAATCAAGATTTTTTTTTTCCTTTGTACTGCTTTAGAAATGAAATGGACAAAGCAGTGCGTAAGCACTGAGATATTTTTGAATGCCTTTCTTACAGAAGATTAATATTACTATTATCTTTATTATTCATTATTTATTTTATTTTAATTATTATCTTTACATATTTTCCCACACTATCTATGTGAATTTCCACAGGAGAGGCTGCAAAGGGAGGACACCCTCCAGCAAAAATTCCCAAGAGCGAGCTGGGAGCCTTGGCTGGGGATGGAGCAGCTCAGCTGTGGAGCGCGGCTGCCTTCCACCTGTGGAGAGGGAAGATTCCTGTCGTGGGGATGCCTGTTCCTAACGCTGTTGGACTCTGGGGATGAAGCTGCTGAGCAGAAAGCTTTGCCCTGCACATCCTTACCCCAATGACCTCGCTCTCTCTGACCAGTCACTGATTTTTCCAGTGATTTTGGTTTCCAACCCAGGGACACAGAGCAGCTTCCGCTGGCAGGGATGGTGGTGGGACGGGCAACAGCTCCTGTGACAGGGGACACTCACACACCCACCCAGTGCTGGCAGGGACAGGAGGAGAATCTGGGCCACAGCTCGGGGAGAAAAATCTCTTCCCTAAAGTCCCTCTGAAGCGCTTCAGCCTGGGCTGCCACGAGCACCCATCTGCCCAAAGCACTGGCCACGCACCCGCTCCAGGGCTACCAGGGCTTCAGTGTCACCTCCTGAGCAAAGACCCACTGACCTCGTCCTGCCAGAGCCACCCGGATCAAGTCTCACTCTCTCTTTCCTTTGTGGAGCTCAGGCAGCCACCAACCTTTATCCTACCAGTTGGGCATCCTTTAGCTTCTGTGTCTGTGGGCTGTGCCTGCAGATGAAAAGAGATTTTGTGGGATCAAAGACACACAAATATTGTGCACACGTAGCTGGTTCTTCTAGTGACTTAGATCCCCCCTTGTTAATCTTGCTGATATTTCTCTCTAATTTAATTGATTAACACATCTCGTTTCTAGGGTGTGTGAGGCTCTGCTACCGTGTAATGTTCTTTGCTGTCCGTGATGATGATCTGGTGGATCTGTCTTGGCACAACCCGTGCTGGATATTCTGCTGGATAACGGAAGTGACTCTGTCTGACCACGTGTGCCAAATTCCAGTAGAATGAGGGATTTCTCTCTTCTCTCTCCTTTTTATCTTCCTGTCAGATTGCACTCGGATGGGTGGCCTTCTGCTGATAACTCTAACCAGCGTCGGTAATTTTTTATTTTCATGTACTTGTGGACAAGAGACAGAGCCAAGCAAATTGGATTTTAAAATGTGAACTCCAGATGAGTTTCCTCTTTACTGTCTGATTGTCTCCTCTGCTTATTTTCACTTGTCACCTCTTGCTTTGCACCTAGTTTGTAAATTCTTTGGACAGATTGTTTTTCTTGGTTTGTGTGTGCTGTGCATCTTCTTTGTGAAGCTCCAATGGGAAGGGATTCATTTCTGTGTAATAATAGATGTAAACAATAGTAAAAACTAAGAACAAATGATTTTGTGGAGGAACTGATTATTTGGTGAGATTGAACAAAATACTGTATAACTTGTCATATATTGAGTAATTGCTGGTAGATAGTTATCTGAAATTTACGTATGTATACAGGCACATACAAGAAAACTTCTGAGCTCTGGATGTTATAATTGTACTGAAAGAAGAAATCAGGTTCCTGAATTCATGGGCAAACTCTGGATCTGTCAGTGTGTTTGAGTGAGACCGGCTGCCCGTGGCTGTGTGTTAGTGTTTAGTCCAGTGTTTGCTAGAGATACTTGAGGAAGAAAAATAAACCTTGTCACTAAGGTTCTGGATCAGAAATGGAAACGATGCCTGGAAGGGAATGATCAAAGACTGCATCACATTGCTCCAGGGGCTGACGAGTCAGTGCTTTCAGAGACTGACCAGTGCCAAGACAGCACTTAGGAGAGCATTTAGACAGATCATTAAAGTACTCTGTCAAGAAAATAGCTTGGGCTGGGAGCTCTTGCATCATGGCTAGTTTCAGTGTCAAAATACTTTAATCCTAAACCATTGGTTAGTAAGAGCACTTACGGCTATAACTGGGACTACACTGCTGAAATACCAGCAATAATGCTTTCAAAATCAAAAAAGCAAAGAAAAATAAAGTAAAAGAAAGAAAGAAACAAAACAACTCATGTTGTATATTATTGAAGGATTTAAACCAAAAGGACATTAAAAACTTTTTAAAAGGTTTAAGTCTATGTGGTGCCAGGAACCGTCTCTGATGAGTAATGCTCAAGTCCTACCCACACGTCAGAGGAACGGGGAGGAGAACAGCGTCACAGGGAGGACAACTCCCACCAGCCTCAGGAGTCACTGTGCAGAGGGTCAGTACTGGAGAGGATTCACGAGGGAGTCAGAGTCTCACCTGTGGCTCTTGTCCTGGTTTTGCTGGGATAGAGTAATGTTTTTTCTTAGTTAGAATAGCTGTGTTTTGTTTTCAGTGTGGGATTTTCTATGAGAAGAATGTTGAGAACATACTGATGTTTCTAGTTGTTGCTGGAACTCCAGGGTCATTGTGTTTTGCTGGTCTGCAAGTGCAAAGGGCTGGGAGGGGGAAGTGCAGTAATTAGCAAACCCCAAATTGGCATTTGGCTCTGCCAATGAGATATTCCATCTCCTGTCCCCCATGGGCAGGACATTGCCCAGGGCTGAGCGGAAAGCTGGGGATTCTCTCGGGGATGGCTGGGGCTCTGGCTCTCCCGGGATTGCGGTTTGGGTTTGGGCTTCTTTTTTTGCTCCTCCGAGATTGTTACTGGTTGGTGCACCACTCATTTATATATGTGTGTATATATATATCTATATCTATGTTATTATTATAATTACTGTTTTAATTTTATTTTACTCCAATTAATAAATTGTTCTTATCTCAACTTACAAGTCCCCTCACCTTTACCCCTCCAATTCTCTCCCCTATTCCCTGGGTGGGGGTTAAAGGGAGGGGGGGTGCGAGAGGCTGTGTGGTGTTTGGCTGCCAGCCCAGTAGAACCACCCCAGTTTAACACCCTCAGGCGGGCTCTCCCCATCCCTCCGGGCTCCCACACAGCACACAAGCCTGAGGGCAGGTGGTGTGTCCCCCCGGGATGGAGGGAGCTGTGGCTAACGGAGCCGCTCCCCGGCGCTGCTCCCTGGCCAGGGGCTCCTTGCCAAGCCCTGGACTATCCTGCAGTGCTGCCTGTCAATATTCCTGCCCTTGACAGGGAGCTGCGGGGCAGAACAGACATTTCCTGTCGATTTGTCATGGTATGATTAACAGCAACAGGGGGGAAATCTCCTCCCTGGGTCAACACACGGCAGTTCAGATTTTGGTAGAACGACTGTTGTGAAGGCAGAGATGTTATCCGCATTGCTGTGTCACTCTGCTGCTCAAATCTATTCCATAAAGCCAATTTAAGGTGTTTACAACTCCTAGAGCCCCTTTTACCATTCACAGGACTGCACAGCTTGTTTGTAACCGGTGCACGGCTGTCCCGCAGAACATCACCCGTTTGGACGGCACCTGCACTCACTAGAACAGGAAAACGTTGGCTACAGCCATGCTAGTTAGGAATTAGTTTTATAATGAAATCAATTGCACAGATTGAGCTTCACTTGGGTTTTTGCCCCCCCACAAATAGGCTGACACAGCCATCCCCAGCTGACCGTGTGTGAGGCAGATGAGCAAAGCCGTTCTCTCTTCATCCAGACGATGATTTCCAGCTCTGCTCTCATTTGTCCTGTAAATCCAGGTTTAACTTCAGCACTCAAATTCGTCTTCTTGGGGTAAACTGGGGAAGGCTGGTTGAAAGAGAGAAAGAACAGAAAGAAATAAAGAAAAAAAGAAAGAAAGCTAGATTCCTGCTCTCTAACTGAGTCCCCCGATGGTTTCAGTGGCATTCAGGCAATAACAGAGCCACAGTCACTGTGTTTCACTGCAATATTTACTGGCAAAATTAAGTAAGGAATATATAGTTTCCCATTGAAAGGGAGTATAAAAGCACCAAGCTAAACCCATAAATAGTCATAAACTTTCATTTATAGAGGACATCAGTTGTTACTTTAAAAATACTTAAAAAAAAGGCAAATTATTGGCAGTTATAACCATTCTGTGGCAGATTCAATACTCAGTAAAGATCCAAGTTATATTCTGCAATTTCATGGGTGCACATGGTCATTGGAAAGAGTATCTGGTGCTTTGGCTGAATAATGATAAGCCAATTAAAATGTCCTAACGATTTTAGCAGATCTAAATATTACAGAATGGTCACAGTAAATAAAGTTAAGACGATCTTTCGGTGTAGTTTGCTTTATTGTATGTATAAAATATGGATATTGATGCAGGGAACTCACGTAAATGCTTGCAGTTAAAAGCAAACATTCAATGAAATTGCAACTCAGTGCAACAGTAAAACATTAATATTGAAGAGTAAACAGAACCAGAAGTTTGATGGAAGAAAGGAAAAGTATTCTGTTTTCACCTAGGAGCTGTGACAAACACCTGTACAGCTGCAATCACTGCTCAGTGGTCCTGCTGGGGACTCATCAAATCTGAGTGAAACGGTTTAACCCCATCCGAGCCCTGGGGCTGTGGCTGCTGCAATGCCCCGTTTTGGAAAGGACTCAGGGATCACCCAGACTGTGGGCACGTAAAGAGAGTGTGTGTTGTGTGGTATTAATAAAAATGGTGATAAAGAGCAGGATGAAAGGACTCACTGGCACCTGTGACATGCAAGGGGTGTCGGTAGGTTCACCTGGCCAGTAGCCAAAC
>NW_010289827.1:120419-123114 GCF_000700745.2 Antrostomus carolinensis | reverse complement strand
ACCCACCCTGGAGCAGTTCATGAAGAACTGTCGTCCATGGGGAGGACTCACGTTGGAGAAGTTTGTGGAGGACTGTCTCCCGTGAGAGGGACCCCACGCTGGTGTGGGGGAAGGAGTCCTGCCCCTGAGGAGGAAGGAGCGGCAGAAACAACGTGTGAGGAACTGACCCCAACCCCCATTCCCTGTCCCCTGTGCCGCTGGGGGGAAGAGGTGGAAAGTGGGAGAGAAGTTAAGCCCGGGAAGAAGGGAGGGGTGGGGGAGGTGTTTTAAGATTTGGGTTTATTTCTCATTATCCTCTTGTCTCATTGGTAATAAATTAAAATTTGTTTTTTTTCCCCCAAAGTCGAGTATGTTTTGCCCGTGCCAGTAATTGGTGAGTGATCTCTCTCCGTCCTTATCTCCACCCATGAGCCTTTTGTTATATTTTTCTCTCCCCTGCCCACTTGAGGAGGGGGAGTGATAGAGTGGGCTTTGGTGGGCACTGCACATCCAGCCAGGGTCAACCCACCACAGACTGAAAGTACTCAAGAAGCCAAGTCATGGGGCATGGTGGAAATTAAAGGTGCTTGGTAACAGCTCTGCTTAGGTGGCTGTGACTGTTTCTGCAGCATTTCCGCTGCTGTCCAAGGTCTACCACATACATTATTCCTCTGATGGCCACAGCCTGGGGCTGGGTGTCAAGTGCAGTCAGCTGGGAGTCAGCTAGGGATGGCCTTGGGAGAGGCACTTAACTCTCTCCTTCTCACTGATGAGGAAATGGATAAAAATAAAGATGCTCACCTCCCTCTGAGGGTGGTGAGAGGATTAATTGGTTAATGTTTGTGAAGTGCTTTGAAGTTGAAATAGGGCAGATGAGTGCTAACCTTGATTGCAAAAGCTAGATGTGTCATGTGGAGGTGAAGGCTGTGCTGAGGAGACATTGTGAGCCTTAAACCCTCTTCCTTCACATGTCAGGTGCCTCGTGAGTTGACCTGTGCTCAGAGGCAGTTGAACACAGGGATTATAGAGAATGGCTGTTGCAACATGGAGACCTTTTCCTCCTCATTAAGTCCCGGGCCAGCCTGCACCCCTGCTCGCAGGGACGGGCTGTCCTGCTGCAACCCAAGTGACAAGGTGCAGGCCAGCTCTTGCTGTAGTGATGGCAGCATCGCACCCTTCCTATCCTTGGGACAGAGCTGTGTGAGCAAGAAGGGCTGGCACACTTTGTGATGAGTGAAATCTGGTTCCGGGTTCAGCATAGGGGAAACCAGAGGCAGAGTGGGGTTGAGCAACACGGGCTCCCTCCCGGGGAGGAGTGTGAGAACTAGTGCACCCAAAGCAAGAATGTGTTTGGTGACCTGGGTATAAGCCACAGCAGGTGGGGGTGGTGGTACTGGAGCTGTGTTTAGCCTGGGTGTGTGTCTACCCACTGGTGGTTGCTCAACAGGCTGAAGAAGGAGGAGGCAATGTTTGCTTGGCTGCTCATGGTGCTGGGAGCCTGCTGGGGGGTGAGCTTGATGGGGAGCCCTGGCCACAATGGGATGTCCCATCCCCAGGGAAAGGGGAGCTGCCACGGGGTGGCCAATGCTTTGGGTTTGGGGCGGAGTGCTCCTGGGGTCTGTGTGCTGACCCTTAGGACAAGCTCTGTCCATGCCATGCATTGTGCTGTGTTGTTCATGTACTACAGAGCATCCAAAGTGGAAGGAAGGGGGGTCAAAACCTATTTTCTCTTTTCCTAAAGTAGTGAAGAGGGGAAGACTTTGTCCTGCAGGATGAGAAGCAGTGACAGAAGCCATCAGCAGAG
Organism: Antrostomus carolinensis; assembly: GCF_000700745.2. Taxonomy (NCBI): domain Eukaryota; kingdom Metazoa; phylum Chordata; class Aves; order Caprimulgiformes; family Caprimulgidae; genus Antrostomus; species Antrostomus carolinensis. The sequence continues at coordinate 121,331 of NW_010289827.1, read as the reverse complement.
CTGGCTGAGATACCCAGTGCTATCTTGAATGAGATCAGACTTGAAACTTTCCTTCTGGAAGGATAGACTACGTGGAGATAGGTTAGCATTTATCTGCTACTTGTGGACCCTGCTGTCTACCTCCCATAGCACAATGTTGCTGGGGGACTGCTGGATGCAGGACTGTGCAAATCTGGCCTCTGTCATCCCATTTCTCCACTGTTCATGGTCCCCAGCAAGCAGACCACCTCCACAGTCCTGTTTTCATCCCTCTCGTGATGCAGGGAGCAGTGGAGATGGTGCTGGCCTGTGGGTAAGGAAGGTTGGGGTAGCAAATGTGGAGGCAGGCTGGTACAGTGAGCTGTGTGACCCTGGCTTCAAATCAGCAAGCAGGAGCTGATCAGAGCTGTGCAGATGGGTTGGTCATTTGTGTGTGTCCACACTAGTTTCAGCAACAGCAGAAGTGTTTGTCTTGGACTCTTTTGGCCTCAGTATATGGGATCCACCTTCTCTATTTCTCATGGGATTGGCTTTACGAGGTCTCAGGCCAGTGTGTGGTACTGGGATAAGTGACCTCCAATGGACATTTGGGACAAAGCAAGAGAAGACCAGACCTAGAACTACCTGGCCTTGTAGCCCAGAGCTGAGCTTGGCCCTGCAGTAACTGGCAGTGTCTGGGCAGCCAGACCCTCCTGGGCTTTGGCAAGGAGATCAAGGGATTTGAGTGGGAGAAGATAAGTAGCCTCCTAGGGAGGAGCAGCCTGTTGGAGAAGGCTGGGGTGGCAAGGTGGAGTCTGGAGGAGGGTGCAGGTATCTTTCACTTTCATTGGCTTCTACTGCAAACATGGGACTTCGAGCCAAGAGGCAGCACTGCAGGCAGCATCCTGATCCTTGCAGGCAGCTGGCTGTGGTTCCCCCCCCGCCCTGGCAAGC
>NW_010289827.1:109225-120401 GCF_000700745.2 Antrostomus carolinensis | reverse complement strand
GCTCTTCCTGCATGCACTCCTCAGCACAGGTTGTGTGTGCTGCTTGGTGGTTACTTGTGGCTGCTCTGCACCATTCCTTTCCTCTGGGAAGGATCAAACTGCTGCTGCAGCCTGTCATCCAAATGCTTCCAACTGGGGAAGAGCCCGGGGACCTGTTTTACAAGGGTCAAACAGATGTAAATAGCTTTTCTACAAAGATTTCTGCTCCACTTCCCCCATCCCAAATGCTGTAGCAGCCCCTGAGGAGGTTTCTTTTTGCTTTGGTTACTGTACCCTGCTGAGGACTCAGCCCACACAGCCAGTTTTGGGCTCTCCAAGGTTTCTTCAAGAAAGGAGCCAAATGTTTGTTTTATGAACACCCTCATAACGCATATGGGTTTTCCAAGGAACAGCCAAAGGCAGGGGGGAGGGGGGAACGATGAGGAACTCTTCATCTGGGTTGACTCATGCTTGTTGCTTCAGATGGCTTTATTATTCATCGTGTACCATTACTGCCTGAGGCCTGCTTAGCTCCATGCTCAAAAAGTTGTTGGTTTTTTTTTGGTTTTTTTTTTTTTTTCTTAAACCACATCACTGCAGTGCTGCTGAGCACTTGTTTGCTGTTGCCATAAGTGCCTTCACTCCAAAGCTCTGGGATGAGGCAGGAGATAATGAACTTCTTCGTCCTCTTCTTTAGAAAAGAATTTTGTTCCTAGACAGCTTTACCCTACCCAGCCAGAAAAACCCTTCCTCCCAGCAGGAAAACTGTAATGCCAAGTTAAGTGACATGGAAATATGGTGGTCTCATTTGTGGGTCTTTGTAACTACTGCTGTGAGCAAAGGGTAAGAGGGTTGAAGTTTCACCTGTGATTTCTCTTGTCCAGAGCACCAGTTGGATGGCGGACAATTGAAAGAGCAAAACCAATCTTGTTTGAAATTGGGCATTTCCCATGGAATGACAGCTCTGCTTTCCAGTGCTGTTGTCTTTGAATGTGTGCTCACCTGTGTGGGCACTGCATGTTCCCTCTGTAACCTGGAGAGCCATCTTCTCTGGAGGTCCATGGTGCCAGAGACAGCAGTGCTGTGCAAGGATATGCTGCTCTGAAACTGGCAGTGCCATTAGGGCAGTCCCACTATGCCCACACAGAGAAAAAACACCAGAACCGCTTCTGGGGCTTTATTTTTTGTGTCAGCAGGTCCTGTATAAGCAAAATACAGTGGTCATGTGCTAGGCCTGGGAGAGGTGGACCTGCAGAGATGATGCTCTTAGGGAGGGTGGGCAGGGAGCGAAAGGAGTTAAGGCCTCTTGGGAAGCAGTGACATCTGATGTGCTGTTGTGCACCTGAACTATTAGAATTACACCTTTTGGGATGAGGATTTCTATCACTGAAAGCTTCTTGTTGTAGAAATCATGTCCAGTGAAGTGGGATGAAACTGTCTCTGCTGCAGCAGGGTGAAATAGCTGTGCAATGTCAGCTCCCTCACCTCCCAAACCTCAGTGCTGTTATCCTGGACCTCAGCAGATGAGTGTAGGGAGATGATGGGGGACAGTGGACTGATGGCCTTCCATGAATAGCAGGGCTTTGTATGCCCTAATGGAAGGGCAGCATCCAGGGCTCTGGGTGCGATTGGGTGGAAAACTGATCAGATAGCACCTCCCAAACAGCTGTTACTGTGGAAGAGATAGCTTAATTCCAGAGGTAAATCCTCAAACTGAAGTCAGGGGAGTGAGGCAGTGGCAAACCATGCTTTGGGGAGTGCGAGATCCTGGGCTGGGACACAGCAGTCTGCTGACAAAGGAGAGGTTGCTTATTTCCTTGCCACTAAAATCCTTATATCCCCTGCTTGCTGAGTGTGCCCTGTTGTCTGCAACACAAATGACCCAGTTTGAATGGACTAGTTAAATCTTTGAGCTATGCTGATGAAACAGAACAGAAAAAAATCTCAGACTCTGCAAAGCATCTTTTCACTTAATTTGTGAAGCACTGAGGCTAGCAGTGAAAAATGGAACTCTTGATAGAGAAGTCAAGTTCACGGATGTCCTGAAGTTATTCAAGCATCTTGAGAGTTGTTCTTTATTCAGGGCAGGGGCATGGACATTCCCACATTTTTTGTTTTTTTGATGTTTTTGAGCTGTCTTTAGCCTTGCTTATTAATCCTGTTTGCTGCAGTGGTGCCACAGGGAGCCACTGCCGCTGGCATGATGAGCTTTCAGTCTAATTTGAAACAAGATGTAACAAGGGAACACAACCCGAAGTGGGAGGCAGAGGGTGTAATGAGATCCCAGGTTTGATAGCCTGCATGTTGCACAACATGATGTGTTTGAGTGCCTTGTTTGCAAACCTTGGGTCCCTTTCTGTAAGTTTTGGGGAACAACATCAATCCGAAGGTCAAAGATTAGTACGTGAAGAATAACAGTGTTGGTTCACTGGCCCTGAATTATTAATTTGACTGTATTTTTGTAGATGGAGAAACTCAGAAGAGGTGGGTTTTTTTTTTAGACCTGGTGCACAAAGGGTTCAGTGGTGATGCTTGTGGAGAAGTTACCAAAAGAACTTCAAAGATTGCTAGTGCTCTTGAAGCAGTAATGCAATACGGCGCAAAACTGAACAAGAGCAGCCGAAGCAGGGGCCGCAGCTCCAGGGGTGGTTAAAGGTGAAGAGGGCAATGCACTGGTTTTAATGGGAACATGGGGAGTTATTAAAGGAAGGATGAGGGATCAGCAAGGATGGAGCTCATCAGCTGCCTTTAAAATGTAGGACGTGGGAAAACTGGGGGAAATGTGTTGGCATGCATCCCAGGCTGCACCGATTTATTTTTAAACGAGGAATCTATCATTATGAGATGTAAAGACTTACAGCAGCTGTTCTTTGCGCAGGGATGTGAAAGTCCTTGGGCATCCTGGGAGTGAAGTGAAAGTAGATCTTCCCTCTCTAACTCCTCCTTATCCCTCAACAGTAAAAGTTGATCAGCCCCTCCCTACCAAAAGTGAAGTGCCAAGTATTTCTCCTTGATTTATTCCTTTTATGATTAGCTTCCCTCTGCCCTTGCAGCTTATTCAGATTAAAAATATGTGCAATTACCCTGGTACTGAGGATTTGGCTGTGGTGCTGTGACTCATGTAGTTTGACTTCATTAGTTCAAGGCAGCCAGCCTGTCAAGAGGACCTCGTTAGCTTGGCCTGTGTTTATCTGGAAGCATGGGTGGCTTTGGGAGCTGTGTTGCCCTTTTACAAGGGTTTCTTTGGGCTCCAGGCTTCAATTCATGACTTGTCTAAAGGTAGAAGTGAAATTGCAGGAGGAGGAAGAGTAAAAGATCCTTTGTGGGGAGGAAACTGCCCAAATCTTCCTGTGGAGACCTCATTTGGGGAGATCTGGTGGGCTTTGGGGTCAGATCTCTGTATCTCTTTCCAACCTTGGTGCAAGACTGTGGTTGGAGCTCAGACAAAAGCAAAGTGTGTGGTTGTTGGTTGGCAGCAGAGAGAAGGTGCTTTGTGGGGAGAAGAGACCCTGTTGCTGGCTCTGCTTCAGCTCCTGAGTGCCAGTCCATCAGCGGCTCACGTGGATGTCAGGGTTCAGCTCTCCCAGGCACCAGGCAAAGGGATTATTTCTACCACACATAAAAAGATTGCAGGGTTTGGCATCTGCTTTGAGGTTCTTGCTGCCAGGTTTAGTAAAGAGGCTTAGGAGTGCTCAAACCAGGGAAATAAATCTGCTGCACCTCTTATCAAAAATAATGAATAGTAGTCTTCAAAGGAAGAGGAAAATCTTTGTTTTGTAGCCTACTTACGTGTTCTGGACTGACGGATTCCCAGCCTTGTCTCTCTGTACCAGCATAAGTCAGTGGGAAAATAAATAGAAACCGATATGTCTAGGAATAGATCTGGCGAGTGGGTGGGACCTCCAGTGCTGGGGAGGCTCTTCAAAGAGAGGAAACATCATCTTCACCTGGGCTGCTGCTGTGGCTGCCGAGGGGCAGGGTTGTGGCTCACTGGGATTGCATGTGACTGCCCGAGGGGGATTTTTATGGAGCAATCGTGGTAATTAGCAAACACAAGTTTTTCCACGTACCAAACATTGTGGAGGGCAGTAATTCAGCCCCATGCTTGTTATTGTAGTGAGTGTTGGGCAGGAGTGTCCTGGGAATTTGTCACATCCCAAGGGGGGGGAGCCCATCAAAGTGTCCTCAACTTGCTGATGTTGGCTTGCCACCCTGAAACAAAGGGCTGATGAAACAGCATTAGCCAAGCTGGTCGCTAATGAGGGCAAATGAACATCTGGAGCCAGGATTTGTTTATAGCTTTTTGTTTTGTCATTGTTAGGGAGACAGAAGAGGAAGTGTCACTCAGAATATAAATCACCACATCCAGACAAAGGACTGACATCTGGGTGTGATTTTGGATTTTGTGTCCTAGGAGTCTCCTGAGGTTTAAAGCCCAAAATTTTAGCCCAAGATGTTGGCAATCCATCTGTTTTCAGAAGGCTTAATGTCACTTCAGGACAGGGACAAAGAGGCAGTTGAGGTCTCTAGACCAGAACTGGCATGTGCTGAGACCTGAGAATGTCCACATCAACTCAGGGAGCCTGCACTAGCTTGGGATAATTCCTGTACCTGAATCCTGATCTGACCATGGTTGGCTGTGGATGCTGAGGGAAGTAAACAGGGCAAGCACAAAGTAATTCTTGCTGTGATAAAGCTTCCTGTGGCTTAGGAACTTGCCACCCAGAGGCTGCATGTCCATCTTCATATTTAATAGCCATTGATGGACTGGTCCATGAATTTGTTTAATTGACTTTTGACTCCATTGACATGTTTGGCATCCACAACATCCCGGGGCGATGAGTTCCACAATGCAATTAGATTGTATGGGGAGGGGAAAACAAAACTTCCTTTTGTTTGTTTAAACCTACTATATGATAATTTATTTAGTATCCCTTAATTCTAGTGCTATGAGTAATCCTGAACAACATCTACCGTTCATTTTCTCTGAGTTACTGCTGATTTTGTGGACTCTGTCATAACCATACCCCCCTCTCTAGCCTGTTTTCCAGTATAGGAGTTCCTGTGAGTTTAGACAAAAGCCCTTCCTATTTCTGCTCCTCTCTGTGGCCAGGACAGCGGTCCTCTGTGCCCTGTCTAGCTCTTTCCATCCCTGTTGTGAAGATGATGAGGAAGGCCATGGTGCCATAACTGCAGAATGATGCAGCTGAGCAGACCCAGCAGTCGTACAGCAGCATGCTAGAAATAATTTGTTTTATCCTTTCTCTGTATCTTAATGGTTCCTATCAGATGCTAAACCTTTCTGATTGCTGCTTAACAATGAGGTGACATTTATTTGTGACCTTACCCGCAATGTCTCCGTAATACACCCCCCAACAGCGATTGCTAATGTAGAGCTGTAATATGCAGGTGTATTATAGCTTGATTTTTCAATACTGAAATTTGTCTGCTGCTTTCCTGTCCAGCCACTGTGTCACGAGTGACTTATGCTTTTCTTTCAGTTAACCTGAAGCTTTGAACTCTTCTGAATCATTCTATTTGTCCCTTTGCTAATTGCCTTTTCAGTCATTTATAAAAAGCTGAACTGCAGACCTCCACTGGGAGAGCTGACTCCTTAATACTGTTTTAATTTTGCACCTTTTTTTAACTCAAAGAAGCTACTTGTTTACTTTATAGTACCTTACATTCTTCAGAAGCCTTTAGAGGAGAGATCTTGAAATTGGTTTATTAGAAACAAAAGTTCATTGTGTCAAGCAGTGCCATTGCTTGCCTGCACCTGGAGGAACTCTAATGGACTGATGAGACAGGACTTGCCTCCCCAAAACCTGTGATGAATCTTCACCAGTCTGTCACTTCTCTGTGTACTTCATTTCTGTGTTTATATGAACTTTCCTCCCTTTCTCCCAAAAGTGCAATATGGAGCTTGAGCAGGGTGATTGCATGTTTGAGCCCCTTCAGTGCTGCTGGGGGGGTTAATCCCTGGCTGTGGCTCTGTGTTACCAAGATTTATTGGTTTATCGTGAATGAGAGTTAATTTAGCTTTTCTACTATGGTGTTATCTTCCTTGGAGGCTCCCTTAGCCCTGTGATCATGGGCTCTTCAATGTGTTTTGTTATTAGTGCCTGTGACTTGGAAAATTCTGTTCAGAATCTTTGGTGTGTTTTGGCACAGTTGCAGATTTTACATCTTAGACTTTGTTTTTACATTTTCATTATTTGGACAGTGCTTCTACTTAGAAAGCCTCATTTTACTGTTAATTGTCCCACTTTGTTAAGCATGCTAGCTTTTATTCTGATTTTTTTTTCCCTTAAGAGATGTGCATTCACTCTAATGACTTCTTCAAATGGTCTTCCTATCTCCTGGGTGTGATTTTCCTTATTGGCTTTTCCTTTTTAATTTTCTTTGAACAAGTGTCTGTGTTTTCAGGCAGCTCCATCTTCAAGTTAAACTCACAGCAGCAGGTTTGCAAGGCTACCTTCAAGATTGTCAGTTTCAAGGTGCAAAGAGACACTAGCAATATACTTGAAATCAAACCCAGTAGTTCCTGAGTGCTGTTCAAGATGTGCTGAAGGAGATGCTCTCTGCTTCAGAGGTCATAAATTGCTGCTGGAGGGAGCAGTAGCTTCCCATCTTAAATATAGACATCTTCCCTCCTGTCAGTTATCTCATCTGTGCAGGGAGATGGATGTCTTCCATTGTTTGTGCATGTATCCTCTTACATCCATCAGAGCCTCACTCATCTTCCTTAAGGTTTTGCAGTTGTTGCCCTGTTCTGGATCAGTGGATTCCTGTAATGTCTGCTCATGGGACCGCCATCTTGGGGGTTCTGGTACTTGTTGATGCAGTGAGCTTGGTTCTGCTCTTTGATAAGCTCTTTTTAATGTATGCCTTAATGCCCAGCTCCTTGATGCTCAACTCCTCCACCTGCACAACCTACTCTCATTCCTGTATAATTCGTATCCACTCATTACCGTGTCCTGCTGCTTATCTTTCTTCCACCAGGTTTCTGAGATGCTGGTTACGTCAATTGCCCCATCTGAAACCAGGGCACTGCTGTTCATGGAATGGTTAGGATTGGATGAGGCCTTAAAGATCATCCAGTTCCAACTCCAGTGGCCTGAGCAGGGACACCTTCCACTAGACCAGGTTGCTCAAAGCCTCATCCAACCTGGCCTTGAACACTTCCAGGGAGGAGCAGCCACAGCTTCTCTGGGCAGCCTGTTCCAGTGTCTGACCACCCTCACAGTGAAGAATTTCTTCTTACTATCTAATCTAAACCTACCCTCTTCCAGTTTAAAACCATTACCCCTTGTTCTATCACTCCCTGCCTTTGTAAAAAGTCCCTCCCCAGCCTTCCTGGAGCCCCTTCAGGTACTGGGAGGCCGCTATAAGATCTCCCTGGAGCCTTCTCTTTTCCAGGCTGAACAGCCCCAACTCTCTCAGCCTGTCCTCATAGGAGAGGTGCTCCAGCCCTCGGATCATCCTGGTGGCCTCCTCTGGACTCACTCCAGTTGGTCCATGTCCTTCTTGTGCTGGGGGCTCCAGAACTGGATGAGGTACTACACTGTTCACTTGTCTTGCTTTTTAGATGCTTGATGCTTGGATAGAAATGCATACAGGGTGTCTTGTTCTGTTCTCTCTCTCTGCAGGCCTGAGAGGGATGTCTGGGGCTGCAGTCTGCTGTTTTCCTCCCTGACTGTTTTTGGCTTTTCTCCTATCCTTTTATTCAAGGATACAAAATTTTCATGACATCTCCACTGGAGACCACATTTTCTCAAACCACATGTCTTGTCAAACTGTTGGCTTTCCTACAATATTTAGTTTAAAATACCTTCTTTATGTGCCAGTAGCCTTGATCCATTTTTGTTTGGATTTAGTACTTGAATCTTTACTCTATAGGCTCTACCTATTCAAGCCTGTCTTCAAGGTACTATTCTCTGAACCTTACAATGACTGGATTTCTTTATAGGGCACTAGGGGAAGCATTTCTGAGCATGTTACTGAGTTGGTCCTGGCCTTTAGCCTGGTAGCTACTAGCTAAATCTTGCCTTCAAGATTGTTCGCTCCATCCTGCTTTGGTGGTGACCATGTGGACCACACTGTGAATTCTTACCCAGCTCAGAGTAAGGGGCAGTCCAGATGTGAGACCACCCTGTTGCAAACAATTGATGTTCTGTTCCTCAGTTTTCTATTTCCATTGCACTGACCTCTTTCATCCTATTGACAGAATTTACTGTTTTCAGAGGGATATTCTTAGTATGAAAGAATACACCTCCCTCTTCCTTAGACACATTTTTGGAGCTGCTGGGCTGTGTGAGTGCTCCATGGTGTTCTTGAATGTGTCACTGCTATCTCTCTGGTCTCAGCAGACATTCAGTTTGTTCTTGCTACAAGACTTGGCACTTTGTCTTTAAGGACCGTAGGTATCCTTTACAATGTACAGACCTGAGTGATCTGGTCATGACCAGCTGTAACACACGTGTACAGAGGTATCCAGCTGTGTATGTGCAACCAGTCAAATGCAGCCCAAATCCTCAGCGTGGATCCCTCTGTGATCCCACTAAGATAGACTGAATGTGGTGATGATCTGAAAAGGGTCTTCAGACATCCACTAAACAGGGATAGACTCAGTTATTCCCTTGGACAGTATCATAATCAAGTGTAAATACTTTGACTTTTTTCTTTTTATAGCATTTTTGCACCTTTTCAAGGCTGCTGCTTTTTGAGAGGTCTTACAAATATCCAGCACGAAGACATAGGGATGTCTTCCTTCCCTGAGTAAAACTTAACTGTTCTGTTCCTCCGTGGCAAGGTGAATTCATGTCCTGTCACTTAATGATTCAAAATCTCCTCCATTACATTCTTGCCACAAATTCAGGATCCCTTGTGTAGAATGTTCTGTGAATTCTGGGCAATTTGACTAAATTGCATAGTCTAAGCATCCCACACAAGCATAAAGTGTAACCCCATGTAATGTAAGTGTGTTCCTTGAGTGCGTCTGGGATGTTGCAGTGACTCGCAGTCATTGTTGCAGTGCGTTACTCATTTAAAAATAAGTGGGATAGTTTGATTTTGTGTGAGATGTGGAGTATGGAAAAGCTCAAAATGAAGCAAAACATCTTATTTGGCCTGAGAACTTTAGAACTCCCAGTGACTCGCAGTCATTGTTGCAGTGCGTTAGACTCATTTAAAAATAAGTGGGATATTTTGATTTTGTGTGAGATGTGGAGTATAGAAAAGCTCGAAATGAAGCAAAATATCTTATTTGGCCTGAGAACTTTAGAACTCTCCTCAACTTGTGTGGTGGTTTTGTTTTTTCTTATGGAATTGATAGGGCACAGAAAGTGCATCCTAGCACCACTATAACCATGATGCAATGTATGCATGTTCAGTTAGGAGAAAAGATTACAACAAAAGTTGCCCAGGTTTCTTAGTAGACATGATAGACTTATTATTTGTTTGCTATTAATTAAATCTTCAGCCTGAAGATATGCTAATTATCTGAGATGTCAGTCTAATCTCTAGGAGAGCATCTTCAAAAGTATGTGGGAAAAAGCCTAGGGCATATGGATATGGTATTTTTCAATTTTATTTGATGCCATACTTTGAAAACAAATAATAAATTCCATTTAACTGCTTGTTTTTGTAAACCTGGTGATGGGTGTAACTCTGATGGGTAGGATTTAAACCAGTTAGCTGCAGCTAGAGGGTTGTTTTGAGTTAATTCTTGTTTCACTCAAAGCAATGATTTATTTTTTTAAAACCTTTTCTTTCAGCTTCTGGAATCCTCTGGGAAGGAGGGAAGGTCTCCTTCTTCCCGTCTCCCAGGGAAGGTGCAATTCCTTAAAAAAAAAAAAATTTCCAGTAAGTGTATTATTACATAGCTGATAGAAACTGCTTTTCTTTGATACCTCTCGCAAACCATGTAGCAGCAGTCCAGAGATTCCCAGAGACTTGTGGATTTGGGGCAGAAAGCTGCTGGATAAAATTGTCTTGGCAAAACATTCAGACTAGACTGAAAATTTGCTGGTGGCATGGGATGCTCTGGTCTGCTCTTCCCCTGCACAGACTGAGGCACTGTTAAACAGTCACCCCTTGTTTCCAGCCTAATGTTGCCTAGTTGTGGCTTCTAACCTTCAGATCCTGTTATTCCTTTGCCAGACTGAGGAGCCCATTAGCTGTGATAGGCCAATCAAACATCTCCTAATTGATCTAGTGATGTGGTTACTAGTGACGACAGGCAGATGAACTTGATGACCCAGGAGGTCCTTTCCATTTCTGTGCTCCATGGAGGTAGTGCAGTGTTAATGCCAGAGTGAATCACAGGTTTATCTCTGTCCTACATGTTTGGAAGCAGCCTCCATGGCATCTCCAACAACTGTGATTAAAACAAGGCAAAGTGTGTCCCCTAAAATCAGCACACCAGGCAAATAGCCCATGTGATCAAACATGCACGGCAATGAATACAAGAAGAGTGTAGCATTTGGACACTGATGGAGTTGTAAACTGCATCTGTGCAGCTGAAATCCTATTCAGAAGGCTCTATTCCTGCAGCCCAAATGTTGCATTATGGCCTTATTTTGAGTTGAGAAACAAAGAATGAATATGCTCCTAGCCCTGGAAGGGACCACAGGCTGAGAGATCCTAGCAGTCCACCAGGAAAGACAATTTTGCTGTTGGTCTTCCACCAACATGGACAAACACTTGGAGTATGTTCAGCCAAGACATCAGACATTTTAGGACAAGGTGAACACCAACAGGAGCTGGACTCCTTTGCTGCATACTGACTATTTGAAGTTTTACTGGTTTTACCTTTCTGCCAGGCACCAACTGGTGCTGAAAAGGGCCAGATCATGATCTAGATGTTCCTTGAAAAAACTGAAATAGCACTCATTTGGGTCTTTCCCTGGCCTTATTTCAGCTCTGGGGTGCTGCTAGTGTCTGCCACATGCCACTCTCACTAGCCAATTTGCTAATCAATTGCTGCTGGTGAACGTGTTGCTTCCCACTGCTGTCATTAGGCATTTGTTAGCTGATCTGCTCCACCACTAGACTGGCGACACGGCTGCAACTGGATGCTTATTAAGTTGGATATGGGTGCACAGGTTAGTGTGTTGTGTAAAACAGTGTTATTAAATGCAAACGAAAAGCCACAGGTAGTTAAAGGCAATCAGGTAAACCTCAGGGCTTCCCGTGG
>NW_010289827.1:90856-109208 GCF_000700745.2 Antrostomus carolinensis | reverse complement strand
GGGATAAGAGCTCTGTGTGTGGATGAGTGGCTGTGGAAAAGGCATGGTTTATAACAGTCCTGAAGGACACAGGTTGGGTTAAATGTGTGCTGAACTCCTGTGAAGTGTATGTGCTTGAGAAGCTGATGAAAGGACTCTGAGGATGGTTTGGAGTGGCTGAGGGAATGCTTCAAACAGCACCAAACAGGATGAAACAGCCCCAAAGACTCGCGAATTCTTTGGGAAAGGTTCTTTCCCCCTCTTTGATAAAGGGCAAGTGGGAGGTCAGAGAAGTGTAGAACAAAAAGAAGAACCAACAACGTAGGTGCAGTCCCTGGTGGTGTAGAGAAGGAAGATGGCTTACTCATCTCTTCTTTCTCCTCCAGAAGAAAGGCTGAAAAAAAGACCAAGACTGCCATGGCAATCATCCATGTCTGCTGGAAGATGCCTTTAGTTCAGTAGATCACCAATTGGTGAGTGTATAGCACTCCTTTTGGGAGGCATGATCCATTCTTGTAGGGAAGTCCCATGGGGTGGGCAGGACCTGGAGCATGTCTTCCTGAGCATGGTGTGCCCCAGCTCACTGGCCATGTGGACAGATGCTTGGTGAAGTGTTTTTTTCAGCCTTTGTGCAGTTCAGAGCATGACCAGAGCAACCTCTTCTCTGCCCAGCATAAGCAAAGTTGCTGGTGTCTGGCCAAAAGGTGTGGTGTAGACAATTGTGCCAGACAATAAAGAGGGCTTTGCTGTGGGACACAGATGTCAGAAGTCTCATGCTTGGGTGTAAGGGAAGCCCTGATAGCTGGAGTTTGTTATGGTGTCCAAGTACTGTTGCCAGAAAGGGCCTGGCAGACGCTCTCTAGAGCATGGAGATTTTTAGTTCAGTAGCAAACGTATTAGCTGGAAATTGGGTACAAACTTGCAAGGGATTTGATGACTACAGACTTGCACTCTGGAGTATCTGACCACAGTGCAGAGGAGCAGACTCCAGGGTTACACATTCAATGCCTGTGTGAAACTTGGATTTTGGTGTGTGAGTGGAGAGGGCTGAGCAGTGAGGACTGAATGGAGGTGGTTTCTTTAAGTGTGTTAGACCTAAAGTGATTCCCCAAAATCCTGTTGTATTTCTGGTGATTCCTTTCCACGCTGAAGCATCAAGGGCTGTGCCGTTGGCTTTGATAAGGCTGAACTATTCCTTTAGCAACCAGGGTGATGCTATTGGAGGTGATGATGCAATTTGGCAGCCTGCCTCCCTTTCCCATTGGAAGGTATTTAAACCTTTTTACATCTCACATAAAGGGACCAAATGCAAATATTCATCCCTCCTAAATTTGAGGGATATGGAAGGAGAAACAGAAGATTATGGGAAATCTATAGTTCTCATGCAAACATATTCTACTTTCAGTTGTAGTTGCTTAATATTTTTTAGTGAAAAGTTGATAGTTTTATTTGGAAATTATCTCTGTTGGCTTGTAAGCAGCTCTAGTCAGAATCTATGGCAGCAGATGCCTCTAGTAATGCCACTATTGTCACCTTTCAGACGCATGAACAGAAATGCCTTATTCTCAGTTACCTTCTACAGTGAAAAGAAGTTCAGGGTCCAGTTTTCTCATAGGTTTCTCCAGAGGAATGGCTGGTGATGTGATGGATTACATGCATAGCTAAAGGTACCTGCCATCAAGCTGGCTGTGGGATAGGGTAGAGATCAGAGTTTCATGGTGCAATTAGCAGAGTGGGGCGTGGTGATACTATAATTAAGAGCAACCAACACCCACATGGGGCATGTTTTTGGCCTACCCTGATGGGTACTGGCACTTAGGCCACCACACCCTGCAGCCAATTCCCACATTATAGAGCCTTTACTACTGATCAAACATAAATAATAATTTTGCAGAGAAAAAACGCTGTTCTTGTCCCTCGTTGTTCAGTTGGGGATGACTGATGAGGGTTGTTGAGTGACATGGAGGGGCTTGGTCCCTGCTGGAGGGTAGTTTAGTGGGCACCCCTCGTTGGAGTGGCACTTACAAGGTCCAGCTGGCAGCACGGGATAGGGCATTGTTACTCAAACAGCTAATTTCATGCTGCGTAATCCTTTGTGCACTGTGCTTATGGGCTCTCCAGGCACTCTTCTCACTGTCCACAGGAAAATATTCTCAGGACAGATTTTTCTTCCTCTGTTGAAATTCTGCTGTTTCAGCAGCCCAGTGAGTCATTGTCTTTTATTTCCATGTGTGAGTTGAAGCCAGAGTCAGAAAAATTTCTACTTTGTTCCCAAACAATGGACTGTGTTTTTTTTCACATGATTACTCCAGCTTTTCAGCTGGTGTGCCACGCTTTGCTTCTAGCTGTGGCCCATGGCTGATGCTCAGCAAAGACTGGAAAATACCCACAATGAATCTGGGTGGTTATGCAATGCTACACATGAAGTAAAATTCCTTTCTAACCCCTGCAGGCGATCAGTTTACGCCCTGAATGATGAGATTTTGATTACCCTTATCTAAGTTACAAATACTGTTAATGGCTGTGAAATCAGCTAGCTCTGGTAAGGCCCATCAAAGCACAGATCTTGGTGGCCTTTTGAAGCTGCAAGTCCTTTGCAGCTCCATGGGATGTCTTGGTGCTTTGCCATGAGAAATCCTTTCTCTCTGCAGATGTTACTTGCTGAGGCCTTGTAGATCAAAACCCAACTCCTGCCATCTCCAGCCTAGCAATTTTAATGAGCAAATACTGCCCTGGAAAGCGTTGACAGTAGGAATGGCAGTCTGCTTCCCCAGAGTTGGTGGAGAGAGCTTGTTGCTTCGATGCTGGATCTCCCTCTGAATGCAGAGACCAGTTCCAGCGTCCTCAACCCCACATGGCACTGGTTATAGTGTGGGGAGCAACTTTGGTCTCCCAGTGAGCGCAGTTTCTCAGGGCAGCTTCATTCTTCTGTGAACAAAAGTTATTGAGCTGTGGAGAGGCTCCTGGCTGGAAGATGGGAGCTTTCCACAGGCCAGAGTGAGACCTCTGGGTGGAATGAGGCTGGATGGTGTTAGACACTTGGATACATCTTGTATTTCACATACAGAAAAAGATAAAATAAACCAAATCCAGCAATACGCCAGAGCTTCTTGTACCCTTCAACCCGGTGGGTGGGAAGAAGAATTGATAAGTTGATCAGTTTTCAAGGCAAGGAGAGATCAACAGGACCAGTTGGTCTAGTGTGCTGTGCAAACCAGACCATAGGTGATACTAGTGATTCCCGTACCAGGCCTGCCAGAGAGATAGCATTGTTGTTTTGACCTGTGGGAGGTTCTCTCGCACCACAGGGCTGAGTTCCTATGTAAGACCAGGGATGAATAGACTGAAATAGGTGTGACCCAGAGGATAATACAGCCTTCTGCATCTTAGTGTACCCATCTGTGAAATGCAAATAATAACAGGGGAACCTTGTAGGGATTCATTAGGCCTTTGAAGATGGCATGTGTTACACGCTATTATTGTGATCTTTCAAAGTTGGCCTCATCCCTGCCTTTTGGACATATACCTCTCGCTGTTGCTCACTTGCTGATTCATTTCCCCCTCCTCCCTGGCACCATCAAGCTAAGTCAGCAATGGCAAAGACCTGTCCGGGACAGTCAGCCACATGTCATGGTGGCTCATGGCCTGGGAAGGGTAGCAAAGATGAGGGCCATACTCTGGTTCAAGCACAGAGTGCTGGAAATTGGTGCTATTGCACTGCAGATGTGACAAGAAGACGTGGGGCCTTTGTATGCTTGAGGGTGTACAAATGGCATGTAAGATAGTTCATAAACCAAGATGCTTTCTGTGACTCTTGGATCAGAGCTAAAAGGTAGATTTGGGCAGGAGAGGAAACCTGGTGACAGAGAAGGGCATGACCCATGAGACACTAGGACCAGAGGAAGGTGCAGTAGATGCTGGATTTAGAGGAAGTTGTTAGATGCTGTCACTGCACAGGGATTTGCAAAGTAACTGATCCAAATTAAGTTTATCTACATTCTTTCCTTTTGAAGCAGTGAGTCCACTTGACACAGATTCTTTTGGGTGTGTTTTATTTTCAGTGAAGCTTGTTGCCATGCTCTGAAAAGCTTTTTGCTGAGGCTCCATGTACTTTAGGATGCACAGGACTTGCTATGCACCTGATTCTCAGAGGCAGATGAAATCAGGAAATTTCCATCATTCCTCTCCTGGCCTCTAGCAGCTCACTCTCCTTGGTGAGCCAGCAGATGGAATAGTGCTCCAGGGTGCTGAGAGTTAACACTCTCCACCGCTGCATTTGCAATGATGCAGCCAGGTGGTGTGGAGTCAGCTGCTGAGCTGGGTTGCATACCCAATGCAACCATGGGAGATGAGCAGCTGCTTGGGAAGGACTTCTCACTGGGTTAGACTAGTGGAGCTCTGCTTTGGGGTCAGGAAGCTTGTCCTGGCTGAAAGAAAAACACTGTGGTGTAGACCTTGGGTACCTGCAGTGATGGTGGGATTTCAGGATGACCAAGACTTGTTTCCCTGAGCTGGGTAGCACTCACCTGAGAGCTGCAGCAGCTGTAGGTGTGAACAGGGGAGCTCCGAGACATGTGGCTATTGCAGTCCAGAAACACAAAGTCATTTCCATTAGCTTGGGGCTGACTGGCTTGTTGGATGATCAGCAACGGGGTTTTGGTCAGAGAAGTGCACACAAGCAGACGAGCTTTGTTCAGTGTCATAAACCTTGTTTTTGTGTGAGATATGTGTGGATGAGGTGACTCCCAAGATGTGCTGAGGAGATGGGTGAGACTTGTAGCTCTTCTTGCAGCAGAGTCGAGCCCAGAGTGGGTGCATAACTGGGTGTCTCTGGAGGGCAGGAAGGCATCTTGATGTGGTGGTTGCCAGCAGAGATAAGTCCTTTTCCAAGGCGCTAGGCAAGGTGCGCCCTCTCTGTGGGCAACATTTATGCAGTTGCTGCCCAAAAGGCTATGTTAGTTTGCAATGTTAGCATAGCAGCACAATAATCTTCCCTTGATACTTCTTATTTGACAGCTGCAGATGAGCCCAAAGTGAGCTGCAAGGGGCTTCTTGCTCTGAACCTAAAGTGTTAATAGTGCTGAGAGACTGATGAAATTGGGTAAGTGTCTTTGAAGTCCCTACGTTTTGAAATGTCTCACTTTGGAGGTGTAACTCATGAAACATTGCTGAAGTTGAGAGCTCTGGACTCTGCTTTGACTCTGATGCAAAATACCATTTACTCTGGGTTTCCTTTGTTAAATATGCCAAACAACTATGCTTCTCCTCTTTTAGCCCTGAGGATCTCTGGGTTGTAAGAGGGGTGTAGTGGTGGGTTGGAAAAGAGAGAAGTTTCAATATTTCAGAGAAATTAAGTGTTAAGCAGTGATGCTGATGGGGTGTTTCTGAGGGGGAAGGGAGATGGTGGAAACATAAAAAGTGTAAATCTGGACAGAAAAGGACAACTGTGGTGAGAATGTAGGCATGTCTGAGTTTTAATTAGAAATACATGGGACCTAGTTTTCCTGTTCATGTTTCTTTCATAGAATGGTTTGGGTTGGAAGGGACCTTAAAGATCATCCAGTTCCAACCCCTCTGCCATCAGCAGGGACACCTTCCACTAGACCAGGTTGCTCAAAGCCTCATCCAACCTGGCCTTAAACACTTCCAGGGAGGGGGCATCCACAGCTTCTCTGGGCAACCTGTGCCAGTGTCTCACCACTGTCATAAGAAAGAATTTCTTCCTTTCCACTGGGCATGAAGAAGTTCATTTCCCTGGAAGAGGAGAGCAGGGGATGGGACTTAATCTCAGGGGCTACCTGTGCTGGTGTGAACAGGACATGTGGAGCAATGTCAGAGAACAAACTACCTGAGAGCATATTCTGGGACCTGTGAAGGTTGTGGTGGTATGATCTTAGCTGGTGCTCAAGAGAAAGAGCGAACAGCACTGGCAGCACAGACACAAGCACGTGTTGCTTTTCCAGTCTGGTCTAAGGACCCAGCAGTGTTGTTGGGTAAAGTCTCCTTTGCTTAGAATTGTGTTGTTGATACTGAAGCCACAATGCTGATTGCAGAGTTGTGAGTTTTCCAGTGAGGGAGAAAAGAAAAAGGGCAAACAGTACTGTGAAAGGGACTGACCCTGGAAGCAGTGCCGAAGTAGGTGAAACAGGGGTTGCAGATCCTTATCAGGGCTTATTTTGTCCCACTGTGGTGGCTTTGGAGACCTGACCCAAAACACTGCCTTGCTCTGGGGTAGGAATGGGGCTGCACAGCTCACCCTATTGAGCATTGAGGGCTGGAGACTGGCATTCAAACAATTAAGAACTATCAAAGCAGAAATAGTTCAAAAAACCAAAACCCAAATGAACGTGCATGCCCCCCAAAAACCCCCCAACCTGTTATACTACCAGGAAGCTTTCCCTTGACAAAAACATCCCTAGGTGATGCTAAACCCATTAGAAAGGAGGTGATCCTGTCTGCCAAACAGTGCCATGTCACTCAAGGGAAGAAAACCAACTTTGAGTGGACAAGGCATTTCAATTTTTATGTATCTATAGATACATTCCTGTGCAGGCACATCCTGTGAAAGGGTGAAATGTGGGAACATCAGAAAATGGGAGAATTACCATAGGAAATGGAGTGTAAGCATGTCCATCACTAATTGGAGTGTGAATAATTTGGCTGCTTACTGGACTCCGTTCCCCATTCTCCTTGCAACCCTGAAGAGGTGAATGTCCCCTGTGGCTGTGTCCTGCCCACCTCTGTGGCTGTAGGACTTTGTCCCTAGGACTCCTCACAACCTCTTGGGTTTCCATGTGACAAGAGTTTGCCTAAATTTCATATTATGCTCCCATTTTCCCCTGCACTTTCCTAGTTGCTCCTTCATGATTATTTTTATCCTGTTTCCTGTTTTTTCGAGCCGATCATGGTAGAAAATGGACCCAGGGAGAGCTTCCTACCAGGTGTAGCATCATTATAAGCTGTTTATTTTTCCAAAATTTTAACGGAGACATGAACAAAAGGGTCTTTGTTATATCTCTTCTTGCCCTCAGCTTCTTTTCTCAGTGGCATATTGCTTTTCAGCTGTTTGGCATCATTTTTAAATGAAGATTAGCAAGGTGCTGTACTAAAGCATCAGGGTCATCTCTCCTACAGATCTGATCCTGCAATACAAACTCCTATGGAAATTAATGAGCTGTCTGGATTCCAGTGCAGGATTGAGTCTTTATTGTGTAAATCCATCAATAAAGGCAATCAAGTGAGTCAGGCATGTTTAATACACTCTTGTTGTCATCCTTCAGGTTTCCTATTCTGCTCAGGTTTCCTTCTGTAACTCAAGCATACAGGAGCAAATCCTTCAAACCATATGGCTTTGCAGGGTTCTCCCTGTCCCCTGATATCACACTTCATACCATTGGTGTTCTTTTTAAGAGGTTCTAGTTATGCAGCACTAATTTGGAAGGAAATACTTTTTTTTTTGTGATTTGGTACTGAACATGGTTCTGGTATCAAGATGTGTTTGAGCCCTTCTGACCACCTCCCACATCGATGTGGGTGTAGCTGATGGACAGGGTGCTGCAGTGGAGGGATCATGGGAGATGTGGTGGTCACAGGGCCTGTCTGGGGTGAGGACCTGGGTCTCTCTCCTCTTCCTTGACTCTGTCTACACTGTGAGGCTGGGAGCTGGTCAGACTGGCCAGGTGAGCAGGCCTAGTACTCACTCTACGTGCTTCAGGAACAGGATGGTCAGCCAGCTGTCTTATATCAAAGAATGTTTCAATTCTCTATAGGAATAGAGCTTGAGGGGGTGGGGTAGGGGCAGAATTTAAACCAAAACCCATTTAAAAAGGATCTCCCCTCCCCAAACCCTACCACCTCATAGCTGACTCATGGGAAGACACCTCAGTAGCAAAGAACATCGTTTAATTTTGCCCTTCAAATAGATTTCCAGCTCTATCCACTTTTAAACTACCATACACTTTTTTTTTTCCCCATTCTGGATCTCAAGGATTTACTGAGATAAGCTATATCAGGTTAGTTTTCTTTCTTTCTTGCTGGCCTTCCCCCTAATTCTGTATCCACATATGCATACACAAATTATGATTCAGGGCAACACACAGCTCTTCAGATCTGCCACGAACCATCTGTATAACCTCAGGCAGTTTAATTTTCTGTTCCAAACTCTCCACTGTGAACCTGCACATGATTTTGCTTTGAGTTGAAAAGAAATTTTAGGGATGACCACACACCAAATTTGGACTCTACTTACTTGGCTTTGGCTCCAGTTGTGCACACTAACAACTGTTCTGATCTAAGACATGTGGCAGCAATTTATTACAAGGGTTTATAGATGAACTGAGTTGTGTTGGCCTGTCTGGCCACATATGTCACACAGAAGTATGTTTTCTTCCGTCCTCAGACAGTGTTGACTTGCCTCTCTGCACAGCTGCAGCCTGCTTGCCTGTGCTGAAGATCCTCATTGCTCTGGTCTGCTTGACTCTTACCTGTTTCAAACCTTCCAAATTACTTTTCTCTCCAAATTCTCATTTTCATTGGAGAACAAGGCACACAGCTTCTTCCCACGTAAATCACATTCCAAAACTTTGATGTCATCTTTATTTTCCTCCCTCGGGTCTCCTGAGAAACCCTGCACAGGATGACAGTCTTCATTTTTATCTCTTCTTTGAGAGGGACCTGTGCAGGGCTACTTTGCTGAACCCTTTAGCATCAATAACAACATATCTGTGAGCACAGATCTGCTTGAAGAGCAGTATCTATATGGTCTGCCAGGCACCATGTGGGCTGAGAAAGTGTTTTCACTAAAAATGTTGCAATTTCTTCTGAAAACAACAGGGAGGGATGAGGATTCAGCAGTATGGTTTTCTCATTAGCACAGCTGCTATGTGAACTGTAGCAACAAACTCAGAGTTTCAACAAGGCTTCAAACTTGATATTTTTCAACTTTGCCTGAATGCTTATTATTTAGGTTCATACTGGCATGCTTTAATAAAAGCAGACTGACTTCCAGAGGTCTTGAGTGACCTGGCCCTCCTGTTATCTCTGCTGGAGCCAAGTTATTAAAATAAAACCCTTTCAGCTATTTTGATGAGACATGAAGGGTATTAGGGATGTGCTGATGGGGGTACATCTGAATTACAAACCACTCTAAAGATGGCAAGAATTCCTCTGGCTCTGTGGGGAAACTGAAACGATCCATTTATCATTTTCTATACCTTAACAAAATACAGGGAGTGACTCAAAATATGTCCCATCCTTATGGAAATTAATTGTGTTAATGGGATCATTAGAATTTAGAGCTACTGTAATCAAACAGGTTTTTGCAGATAATGATGGTTCTTGGGAAGATTATGTCATAATGAAGGCGGAGAATCTGGTCATCTATATATATGTGATCTGACCTGAGCCCTTTCTTTGGGTTTCATTGAGCAATGCACTAATAGAGTCAACGTAGGCAAACAGCTGCCACCCTCACCATGAAAATAGAAGGTGCCTCGGTGGTCCTTGCTCTGGCATTTTTCTGCTTCTTCTCAGGTCAGTAACTTCTGATGTTCTCTGTGCTGAAATCTGGGACTGGCAGAGGACACAGCCTGGGAGCTCCTGTAAAGACAGTGAGATAGAGGTTTAGAGAGCCCTTGTTCTTTAAAAAGCATAGCCACATAACCAAAAGACCATATTCTTTTACTGTAGTGCTTGTATTGATTTGGTGTAACACATTCTTGACAACAACATTTTCTCTTGTGTGTGAAAATGGTGAAGTTCCACTGATAGGTGAAAATATCTGTTTTTTGTAGAATTAACAGTTTAAGAAGAAACAAACAAACAAACAAACCCTGTTTGTCTAAGTGGAGGAATACAAATTTCCAACCAGACTGAATTTTTGCATAAAAAGCTTGACTTTGAACAAACAATTTTCGGTAAATTCAGGAAAATGGGAAATTCTTGTCAAGGCTCTTACTAAGGAATGCATTTTTATGTGGCTACAATAGAGAGACTTTGGCAGGAGTTTAGGTTTGATGTAATGGTCTTTTACTTTACTGCATTTTTCTGTTGGAAAAGTGCTAATGGAGGTTTTCTTGATGGTTCCCTGTGATGCTGCAAGAGAAAAGGATGAAATGTATTGTACTAGCTCTAAGGGGCTTAGTAGAAAGAAAGGTATATCAGCTACCCACCTGGTGACTCACTATTAAATATTTGGTAATTTGTGTAAAGTACTGCAAATGGAATGGGCCTTGAAAAGGAATTTGAAAGTGTGAACAAGCAGTGATATGATGGGCTAGCTCTGGTACCCCAATTCTAACTGAAGATGAAGGAAGTTGAAAACATTGGGGTAAGGATGTACCGCTACTAAGGCCGGGGGGCGGGTAGAACAATAGAGAAATAGTTACTGAATCATCCTTAGAACTTGGATTTTAAGCCTGAGAGAAGTAACACAGCAAAGAAAGGCACAAAGACACAAAAAATGGATGTGCTTTTGCATTTGAATGACAAAAAGTGCAATGTTCCAGAAAGTCTGTAATGCCCAGTCTTTTCTTTCAGTGTACAATAATGCATTGGATTAGCTTTTATCTAGAATTATTTGGGTGGATTAGGAAACTGCATCAAGTATTTTAATTAAATGCTTTTGGTTTAAAATTTCCTTTCAAAGAATTTATGTGGTTTCATTGTTGTTTGGTTTTTTTTGTCGCAGATGTTGCCAGCCAAGCTTCGATTAAGGCGAGTCCAACCTTTTCTATCCCAATTCTCCTTTTGTTTTGCCAACTAAACTGTTTAATGCATGCTCCGAGCAAAGTCATTTAGATGGACTATACTTAGATATCATAATGCTTTTCCAGTAGTGGAAAAAGCAGTGAATTTCTCCACGTTTATAGACAATTCTTTTGTAATACAGCGATGGCTTTAGCTGTCAATGTATGTTTGGTGTGCTATGCTGAGCACATATCTGAACAGCACAGGGCTGGATATCTCATGAGAGGAAGTTAGAAATGGCATGAATTATATTTCTAATGATATTTCATAATTTTGCTTCTGATCCAGCAGAAACCTCTGCTTCTGTTAATTCCCGAGTTTGATAATTAAAAGAATTAAGGCAAGCCCTTTGAGTCTCAGAAAATTACTTGATTCAGTGACTGAGAAGTCAGCTCCATTCATGTTTTAATCAAACAAGCTTGTCTCTCCTTAGTAAAGACCCTTTTGGAAAACATAGTAGCCCAAAATAAGTAAATGGTTCATTGATTCTCCCTAGTCAGCATTTCAGTTACCCAGCAGAAGAGGCAATTGGTTGATGCAGCATTACACGATATTACTGCTCTGCTTCCTCAGAGGATTGTGCTTTTCTGTGCTTCAGTCTTGCACCTGAATCACTCTTCAGTCGCTCTAGATGATTAATTTCTCTTACATCCCACTGACGCTTCTAGGACTCTGTTTTTTGCTCTTGACTAACTTTATAACACAGAGTCCCCCCCGAAGCAGGTAGCAATTTACAGCTGTATGTAAATGAAATATCTATTCTTTTTGCCATGTGTAATGGCCCTTGCAATGGGTTTTGAACCTTCTCATTGTCTTTTCTGCCTCAGGAGCCACAAGTGGGGCTCTGGGTGCAGCCTGTATCATGCATGATATGTGGTGAGGGATGGGGATGAGGAGTGTGGTAGCCCGAGGCCTGGTATGAACAAACTATTGCTATCAAGAGCATGTAGGCAACTCAAAAAAGATTAAATATGAACAAATTCTTCTCAGGATCTTGATGGCCTCCAAAGGAGCCTCCACTGACTGTCCTCCTCTGCTTTTCAGAATGAATGCATGAAAATTTGGTCACTTCTGCGCAGCGGGAAATTTTCCTGTCCCACCAACAAGGAGCCTGTTAGCAGCCCGGATGGCAAAGCAGACCTCAACAAGTGCCTGATGTGCCAAAGGCTGCTGTGAGTATCAGCCACCCGCCCGCTCGTGTGACTGTCCGGCCCGTGTGCAACACACCGTCTCCTGTAGCCATGAGCCCTCTCTCAGGAGGTTCTGTCTCATTCTGTAGTGTAAAACTGTAGTCCTGGGCCATACAGACCAGTTTGTAGCTTTCCCCACACACACTGAACCCAGTAGTGCTCTCCAGCTCATCACATGGGGGTAACACACCACAGGGTGTGAGGAGCAAAATCCAGGATGAAAACAGGTGGATTTAGTTTCATGTTTCCATATGTGGTGTTTAATAGGGTGGAAACACCTGGATGTTAGGCAGAGAGGAAGGATGGCAAAATGCCCCCAGTGCAGAAATGCTAAATTCCCTGGACATGTCTCACTCAGCCGGAGCCCCGGTGCTGGTCTGTCCCACCACCTTGCGCAATGGGGAGGTGAGGTTGGCAGGACCTGGCCTTTAATCACCACCTATTTTTGTTTTATGTCCGAGGACTGTACACTGCTCTGTCACTCATACCTCCCTTTCTTGCAGGGAGAGAGACTCAAAAAACAAAGGGAGTGGCGGAGAGGCGAACAGGAATGTGAACTCCTTGGGAGAGGTGAGGTGAAACATCGCTACTGAAGCCAGTTTTATCGGTGCGCCGGGAGTAGGATGATGCGGTGGCGTTGCGTCTTCTGCCTCTGACCCACTTGCTGAGTGTGTTTCCTTGTCTGCAGTGTGGGAAATGTGGGCTTGGCTGATGAGGAAGGGCCCAGCAACACACCTGCCATGGGAACAGGGCAAATGTGCTCTGCCTCGGTGAGAAGGTCCAAAGAGGCATGAGGCTTTGTGCCATCCATGAGTATAAAAGAAACCAAAACTCCTTGCGGCTCCTCCCAGGCAATCTAGTCCCTATCAGGCAATTACTGACATGGCAGGCATGGTCTGTGCCTGACCCAGAGTATAGGCTTAGGATGATACCTGCCTGCTGGTAAGGCACACCATTGGCATCTGAGAGATAATTAATAGCAATGATGGTGCATGTGAGCTGTGACTAGGGCAGGGTGTGGGAGCAGGCCGGCTCTAATTGTCCCTTGTTTATCTTGTTGATGCACCTTGCTGGTTTCTTTTACCCACAGCTGTCTTTCTAGATAGCAGGTCTTAATGTGGAAGGAGTTGTCTTATTGAGCCTTGGGTTTTTACTCTAGATAGGAGTGAGTTGGTTTACTTTAGATGGTGTTGGTTGCAGTGATTCAGTGATTTTTTTATTTTTTTCCATCATCTGGTTAAGCAGTGTAGCTTTCTAGCTCTTGTGTGTCTGGGCAATTTAAAGGCTTTATAAAGCATAGCTGTCCTAAGGGAGTTTTGGTTTTTTTTGGGTTTTTTTTTTTGTTTTTTTTTTAAACACCTGACTTGCTAAAGTGTGGTCCTGAAGGCAGAAGGACAGTTTCACTGTGTCAGGAGGAGACCTACACTGAATTTCTCTGTTCAGCCATAGATTTTCTGTCTGGCTTTTGTCAAGTAATTCTCTAGGTTTGACTTCCCCATCTGCAGAGCTGGGATAAGCTATCAAACCATCTACACAGTGTGAGGGGAGGAAAATGTATTACAGATCACATGGCAGATAACCTGAAAAGTTCTGCATAAAAGAACCTAAAGACTTCACATGTAGCATGTATTTCTTATGCTACAAACCTGCTTATGTGCCCTGAAAGTTCTAAGAAAGCAGTTCAGAGGGAAGTGAAGACCAGTCTGAAATACTTAAGCAGGTTTTGCTACAAAAGCCTTTTTCGAAATAGAGTGCTTTGGTTCAAGTAGCCTGTAACGTCATATTAAATGGCAGGTAAAAACGCCCACCTCTTGCTCTAGCATAGCTGGGAATGAGATGTGCAAGGATTTCTTTTTTTCTTATGCCTGCAGCTTCATCTTTTTACTGTGCATGGATTTTAAAATTCTTAGTAGTGTCTTCTCTCACAAGAGATGGGAAAACTGGCTTCCTCATTCAAAATTCACTGAGAAATTGTAGCTTTTATACTTAGGAGAACCTAGGTCCTTTGGGCAGGCTCTTGCACGTCTTATCTATTAGAAATAGCAATAAGGCTACTCTGGATGTAAAAGAGAAATCTGCACAAATCTGCTCATCTGAACATACTGACTTATTTGTTTAATGTTGCATGCTATAGTTTAAGAGAACACACCAAGCAAACTATGGTTTTCCACTGAGTTATGCCTCAATGAAACAAAATAATGTTTGAAATGTAATTCATTGGGTGGATAATCCTTTGTGGATTTGTGGGAGATGCGTCCTTTTGTCAGGGTATCTGTGTCAACCCATCCTTTTGGCATTTCCACAGGATGACTGCCGAGAGTTTCGGGATCTATTCAATAGAGGGAAACTTTCCTGCACCAGAGAAAATGACCCTGTCCGGGATTCCTCTGGGAAGCAACACAGCAATAAGTGCATCATGTGTGCAGAGAAGTTGTGAGTAGAGGAAAAAAAAAACCTTTTTCTATTTAGAAAGCAGCTGCTGGAGCAATCCAGCTGCTGATGCCAGCAGATGGGATTGCTCCCCCTCGTATAGCCAGTAGCAGGGGAAACCTCTTGATCCCTGGAGCACTGTGGTATTCACTTTCTCATCTTGCTTCTCTTCCAGCAAAAGGGAGAAGGAGCAGAAGTTATCTAAAAACAGACAAGGAAAAGATAAGGTGAGATTAAAGTATCATGCAGATCAATATAAAACTTTATTGGATTTTCACCCAAGATTGAGAAAAGGCAACATTATTCTACAGAGTTGCTCTGTTTCTGCTGATCTCAACTTTGAAATCCACTTTCTTTTCCCTCCTTATTTCTTGTTCCTGCTCTTGAATCCCTCAAGTGAAAAACTTGTGCCTGAACATTATGGTCTATCCCACTGACCTGTGGATCCAGGGTCAGTCAAATCCCATCAGAATAAGAAGCCAGTTGTGCTGCACTGTCCTGAAACCTGGCTCAAGGATGGAGAAGCTAGTGCTGCTGAGGGTGCTAATTAGGTGAAAAAGAAAAATCTGTGTGAAAAGCTCTAAATCTGAGCTCTGATAAATTCAAGAGATCATTGTATTCTGGGAGGAGAGCTCAGCCCTGCGCTATATCTCCATGGGCCTGTTGCTCAGTTTTAGCTTTTCTTGTTGGAAACTGTTCTCACAGTGCTGCCATTTGCCACCTTCACCTTGTCATCCCACAGTCATAGTGTCTCTGTACACTGATGCTTTCCTGGCAAAAGCAGCTCTATAAGGGGGAAAAAAGTCCCTTTCCAACACTTATCTTTTGATTTCTGCCATAGCAGGGATTGGTGTCATCCTCTTAAGCCTTGGTCTTGGGAATAATCCTGTTTCACTGCTTTTCCTAATGACTTTGGCACAAAAAAATGGAAGCATAAGTGAAATTTGCTGATGGCAAAGCTGGGAGGCAGTATCAGCAGAGGAGGATCAGCAGATCATTCAGGACTAATTGGATAGTGCTGAGGCCTGGAGTAATAGAAACAAGATAAAATGTAATAACGGTGCAAGATCACACAGTCAGTGATTAACAAGAATTCCTGCTTGTCGGTTAGAAGTGACAAAGGATAAGAGAGCCCTGAATTTATTAGTGGGTCAGGAATGTGACAGGCCATGAAAATGGCAAGTGTAAGTCTCAGATGTACTCAGCAAGGTTTTTGTAGCAGATGTCGGGAAGTTAACAGAGCTCCAGAAGTGCTGGTTCAAAGGGAGACAGTTTGAGAGAGACTATCAGGGAAGCACAGGTCTGTCTCAGAGGTAGAGGATCGGGGCACTGAGCTGGGCTGGTCCCAGGGAATGAGGCACAGAGGGGCTGGGAGAGCTTTCCTGGGCTTTTTGGGGAGGAAAAGCATCTCCTGAACTGCACAGGGGTGTGAGCACTTGCCCATGATGGGGAGAAGCAGGGAGGCTCTCAGAGAGCTCCTCTGAAGTGGAGTGTGACATTTATTTCTGATGGGAGCAATGCAGCTTGGCTGCTGGCTGCAGCAGGTCCAGGCTCATCCTGTGCTGGATCATCTCTCCTAGGCTGGCTCTAGGGAAACATGGGGCTTTGTACTCAGCCTTTTGCCAGCGTTAGTCCAGTAGCAAAGGCGAGGAGCTGGAGGCTGAGGTGCTCTGGATGGGATACAGGACACAATGCTGGGGAAATCCTCCCCTGGCAGAGAGGATGAGGTACTGGAAACTTCCAAGCAAAGCAAAGGGTGAGGCCAGAGACCTGCTAAGGACCTTAATGCAAGCTAGCCAAAATTCTCCTACACACAAAATGGGCAGAAAATTGCAAGTGTTAAAATGTATTTGTAAAAAAAAAGGATAAGTGTGATCCAGTTACTTATCTTCTGTACTTACTATTTGGAACTGGCTATTGCAGTGTCTGAAATAGTTGAAATTAGGGGGATTGAATGTTTACAGCCATGTTAACATAACGGGGCAAACTAACATGGTTTCTGTACAGCAATTTTGAACAGGGAACAAGTTAATTATCCACTCTCCAAACAACTTCCCGGTGCTTATGGACTATTAAGTATGTTTCCACTGTGCTTTTATGTTTTAACCACTGCTTCTTGATTGAAACCTCCAAAAGTGTGGTTGGTTTTGGGGGTACTACTTGCTTTGTAAATGAAATTATTATCTGAGCTACAATCTGGGAAAAGGCTGTAGCTGTGCAATAAGGATGTTGGGAGAAGTGGGAGGGACTTCATTGGTCACATCACTGGCATGCTTTGAATAGCCCAACAAGGAGCATAATAATTAGTTGGACCATACTAGAAACTCCCAACACGTGCTGTGCAGGTAGAAGGACCCGTAACTTTTCTGACTCACTGCTCTGTTTATATACTAAGTGGCTGGTACTGCACAACCTCTTCTCTCACCCACACCCAGGCTCTCCTGTGATGCATTTGTGATGGTTCAATCCTTTCCTGGGAGGAAACCCCAAGTTTCTAAGAATCAGATCAATAAGGTGAGGAGGACAGGGTGCCCTAACTGCTTCCCTCCTTTCGCAGGATGACTGCAGCGAGTATCGTTCCCGGTTTGAAGCTGGTGGCCGACTGTCCTGCACGAGGGAGAATGATCCTGTTCGGGATTCCTCTGGCAAGCAGCACATCAACAAATGTCTCATGTGTGCTGAGAAGTTGTGAGTACAGCTTCCTCTGAGCAACAACAGCAAAAAGGGGAAACCTCCTGCTGCAGAGCAGCAGCTTCTGCTGGTGGAACTGTGTCTTGGCGATGCCTGGGAGAGAGTCCTGAATCCCTGTGACCCTCCAAAAGATGTTCTGGAAGTAGGGCTCCGGCCATTGCCCCTCTTCCCATTTCCCTTTCAGCGCAAAGGGCCTAGGGGCAGGTGAGAAGCAGTGTGGAGTAGAGGAGGAGAAGCAAGGTTGATAGAGAGCAACCCACTTCCCAGGGGACTGTTGGGCGTGGGCAGCTCCTGAGGAGTTTCCCACACGTGTACTTTGCCTTCCAGATGCTCTCTCTCTACTCCCATAGAGCATATGCAGAAGCAGCCCTGATATGAAAGCAGCCACCTGGATCCAGGATGTAGCGTACAGTGGGAATGGTGAGAAGGGAGAAGGCTTAGGGGTGGGAATTAGGAACAGGACCACCAGGAACAGGGACTGCGGATGGGGAGGTGCTGCCTAATGGCATGACACTGGCTTACAGGGCAGCCCTGGGTGCTGGTGGCACTCGCACTGATGTAGCACTCCCTTTTCCTCCTCTCCCCTTCTTCCAGCAAAAAGGAAGCCCAAAGAGGAGGCCAGTCTGGTGGAACTGCCCAGCGCAACAAACCAGTTGCTTCAGAGAGTACAAACCAGGTGAGATGGATCTTGGACCCTCTCTCGAGCTCAGAAAGGATCTGGTGAGAGTCTGTGGGATCCTGATGGCCAGGGACTGTCTGGTCAGCCTGGGGTGACCATGGTGTTTGGGATGCTGGAGATAGCTAACAATGGGGGAGAAGCAAGTTGCATTGCAAAGCCTTGCTCATTTGTGGGATGGACTTGTGTGTCAGCATACAAAGTGGGCATGTTTGGATCTGTCAGACAGCCCCTCTTGCTTTCTTGGTGGTGTGATGCTATGTATGAGATAAAGGGCAGGTTCAGACTCCCCACAGTCCTGTCAGCCCTCAGATGATAACATTTGGTGGATATGGAGCAAGCATTAAACCTGTTTCTCCAGGAACAGTCCCAGGATTCCCTGGGTCTGGGAAGGAGGAGGACAAGAGCTGTTTTATCTTTGCTTCCTCTCTGGTTTTATAAAAGTGTTTTCTGTGCTTGATTGTTGAACTTGATCCTGTTGCCTTTTGCAGAAGAGCTGCCATGGTTCAGGGTCACAGCAGAGTGTGAATGAGAGACGTCCCTTCTCGTCAAACAGAGGGTGAGTAGAGCAGCACCTGGGCTGGCAGCCTGTCCCCATGACCACCCAGAAGCCCTGGCACTGGTTTCTGTCCCCTTCCAC
>NW_010289827.1:57323-90809 GCF_000700745.2 Antrostomus carolinensis | reverse complement strand
CAAGTGGCACTGTCTGGGATGGAGAATTGAACAGTGTGGTGTTTGGTGCTCTGTACAGCACTTCTCCCCACTGGCTAAGCTGGTGATGGGGAAGAGATGTGTAGAGCGGGGCATGTTTCTCATGCAGCCCTTGGCACGGACACACGTGTCTGCCTGGCCACGGCTTATCTGCACCTGCTGGCTTGGAGGCAATGCCTGGTGCACCATGTGCTTTCTGGGCACTGGTCAGGCACTCCTGTTTTATAGCTGCTGGACCTGAGCAGGACTCAGCTGCTGCTTTTTCAGAGCCTTTGCTGGGGAGCTCTAAGCTTTTTTGCTTTTGGCTGGTGCCATCCCTTCGTTTCCCCATGCACCAAGTGATGCCAGCAGACAGAGGGGTGCAGAGCCCTGGGGTGGTGATGCACTTGGGCTAAGCACAGGGCAAGGTCTGTCCTGCTGTCGGCTGTCCCCCTGTTAGCATGTGGCCAGGGGGCTTCTCACCCTCTTCTGTCCCAGTGGGTAGGTGGGTGCCAGAGTGTAAGCAGCTCCGAAGAGCTGTGGGGTCTGCAGGAAGGGTGGGTTCACACCATGCTCCCGCTGTTTGGGAGGGATGATGTGATGAGCTGCCTCTCTGCTCTCTCTCCCTGCCAGCCCGCAAGGAAATTCAGCTCAGAGTGGCAGGAACTGCAAGCCGGCACCTGGCCGCAAGGCGCAGAGCAGAGACACTGACGCCTACCAGCTGGTAAACCCACCTCATGTATCTCAGATGGCGGCTGCGTGGGCAGAAACGGGGACCCTCTCCATGGGGTGCTCCTCTGCTGGTGCTGAGCACTCCCCTAGTTCCTTTCCCAGCAGCTGATCTTGTTCCTGCTATGACCCTCCAGCTTCTCACTTGGCCCCATGTCCTTGGAAGGGTTTGAATGAGTGAAAACATCTGTACCCTGATGCTAGCCCCTGTTTCATCTGGCACTGAAGCAGAGGGAAGGAGAGCAGGGCTGGATGTGCCCATATGGGATCCTCCTTAAGCCAGTTTTGCTTCTGGGCTTGGGTCCTTATGGAAGTACATCAGCTATGGGGATGCTTGTCTTGAGCTCAGGCTGAATACTTGCCTCACACATAGACAAAGTGGGGTGAGGAATGCCACCCCTCACATGTTGAGAAGGTGCTGAGCTAAAGGCCATGGCCAGAACAGGGTGATGGAGTTGACCAAGGAATGAGGACAAGGTTGGCAGGGAGCACTAAGACAGGAAACACAGTGATAGGTGATGGCTGTGTATGGAATAACATGGGAGGAAGATGGGGATATCTGCTCTCCTGTGCCTCTATGAAAAGAAAATGTAATAGTTTCAAGAAAGCTCTAAGTGGAAAATATGAAACTAATAAGAGAAAATGAGTTATCAAAAAATGGGTGACTAAACTGTGGATCTCACTGACACAGGGTGTTGTCAAGAGCTAGGATGATTGAAAAAAATGACCTGATGTTTTAATCCCTCCAGCATTTGCATACAGTAATTTAAATTACATTTTGGAAGGGATAGGAAATGTGTTTCTATGGGGCTGGAGGGACCTTACTACAAACTGCCTTAACTCTCTCTGAAGACTCTGTCACTGATGGCTCTTAGAAAAAGGATATTTGAGTTAAAAATCCCAGTAGGTGGTTTGGTACAGCAATTTTGATGCATTCCAGAGGAAGCATTAGGCATAATAATGCCAGTTTGCTGCAGGGCTTAGTGGTATTTCCTGGTAGCACCAGAGGAGGAGTGGATGCTGATGAGCCTGACTGACGAGAGGTGATTCAGAGAGCAAATCTGCTTCTCTCCTCTTTCCAGGGCCACCTGTGGGTTTTGTCACAGACAGCTCCAATTCCCTAGAGCCAATGGAGTCGTGGCACTGGTTGCTGGGCCCTGTGATATGTGGAACTGCTGGTGGGGTGGCCACCTGCCCTGGGCAGTAACGCAGGCACATGGGTCAGACTGCAGGCAGCAGTGTCTGGAGCACAGGAAAGCATCTAGCAGTGAATTGCAGAGGTCAGCATTGTCTGCCTTCAAGTCATTGGTAATTACCCAGATGAAGGAGGAAGCAGCACATTAATGGAATTAGCAAGTGATGTCTAACCAGCAGGTGCTATCACAGCACCCCAATGTCACCGAACACCTTGTGCCACCCGGTACAAAACCTTCCTTCCCTGCGCTGCTTCCCACCTTGTGGTGCTGTTGATAAACCATCAGTTTGTGCTAAATGGTGCATCTCCAGGTGAGACAGGAGGCAAAATGTCCTCTCCATCCCAGCTGCACCTCTCCTCCTCCGATTGCACCGTTTGCAGTTATTACAACATGCTTTATAGCACCCAATGAAGGGGAAGGGAATCCATTAGTCAATCCTTTGTCTGGGTCTTTTTTCCACACCTGGAATGGAAGTGGGTGGCCAGGCTGAGGAAGGGGCTGTGTGTGTGCCAAGGAACAGGCTGTGGTGTCTCTGACCTCTGCTGTTTGAAATTTGCTATGACGCTGCAAACACCCACCCCAGTGTGCTTGTAGGGTGGAGACCTAAGTGTGAGAGGCTTTTTGGAGTCCCCAAAGGCCACTCCTTCTGCTGTGAGTTTGTCCTGGTTGTGCCACGTGTGATTTATAAGGAAAGCTGTGTCTAAATGTTCCTGTTTGCAAGCTTGAGAAGAAACAAGAGGGCATCCTGAATTAGTCAGAGCTGCTCATATATGCTCATGTCTCTTAACTCAGTGGGTGTCAGAAGTTGTGCTGCGTGTCGCACCGCCCTCGGGCAGTGGGAGTCTGCTATAGAGGTTTTTCCTTAGTTTTAAGTAATGAATTAATAGTATCATGGAATAATTTTGGTTGGGAAAGATCTTTAAGATCATCAAGTCCAACCATCTTCATTTTTGGAGATGAAATGGCATTAAAGCCTTGATAAGGAGGACTAGGTACAGACAGCAGAGGTTTTTGTCATGTTGTGGACCCCTAGTGAGAGACAAAAACCTGCCCTGGACCAAGGTGCTGAGGTAGATCAGATGAGTGGGTCTGTGCCTGGCAGAGGGAGGGCTCTGTCCCCAGAAACCTGGCTGGCTGGTCCAACAAGAGACACTATCTCTTTACAAGCCTGACCTTGCTGGAGGTGCAATGGATGTGTTGCAGGGCAAGGCTGGGTTTATAAGCACTCCTTAAGTTGTGCAAAGGAGGATCTTGCAAATGAACCAGCACCAAATGTGATTTCTTTCTCTCTTCAGCTGGACTGTGATCGAATTCTGCACGGGGTAAAGGGTGGAAGGATTTTCTGCAGCAAATCCTCACAACCAGTCTGTGGCACTGATGGGAAAACATACAAAAATGAATGTGACTTGTGTTCAGCTGCCATGTGAGTAGGCGGAGAGATTTCAGTAATACAGGGCCATCCACCATTCCCGAGTGTCTTTTGCAGCTCAATGTTTGTTTTGATATATCATGACTCACTATCAAGTGTGTCCTTGGTGCCTGGCTGTTAAGCAAACATAGATCAAAATGCCTGAGATTAATCTGATGACAGCTAATTAAGACACATAAGTTTCCAGAGTCCCCTATTCCCTTTCTGCCTGATCATAAGATTGTTTGGGGAGTAATAAATGCCATCATGTTGGAAGTAGCATCAAAGTATTAAGGAGTCCACAGAGGACCGACATACTGCTGGCAGAGAGCTGTGGCATTGCAAGTGAATAACAAGCAATGTCTTGTCCTCCCTTTGCAGGAGAGCTTCAGACTTCATCACGGTAGACTATCAAGGTGAATGCCGAAAGCCTGCCCCTGAAGTGGTAAGCGGCGTGCCAAGGCTGGGCTGGGAAACATCAAACATTTTCCTTTCTCCCTGTGAAACTTCCCTGTCAGCATCACCTCAGCTTGTAGGGGCCTGATCTGGGCAGCCACGTGGGGTGTGAAAAATGAGAGGTAGTTGGTGGTCAGTCACCAGCTGCCCTGCTGTGCTCTTCAGCAATAGCTGGGGTCAACATCTTGACTCTGCAGGCAGGTTAACTAGCAGCTTAATTGAATGAACAAGTTAAATGGACTAACAGATTAATTGAAGCCGTGCTCTGTAGCTGCTCTTCAGCCACATGACGCAGCACGCTCTGGTACTATTATGGTCAGCTCGAGAAGTCCTGCAGGTTGGGAGGGCCTGGTTGTACTGCAGGCTGAGGGAGAAGAGGGGTATTGGAGCCCCCTTTCTCCTCTTTTTATTTTTTTTCCCCTCTGGCATGGGATATTGCTGAGAGGTGGAGAAAACGGCCACCTGAACTGCCTCTTAGCTGTGTGTGGCATCCCATTTCTCACTCCAAGTGCGTGCTAGGGAGCCAGTCTGGCCCTGCATCTGTAGCAGGATCATTAGAGCCCCAGGAGCAGGGTGCTGGTGGTCCAGATGTTTAAATGCAGGTTCAGACTTGGATTTAATATATAACCTGGGCATAGTCTCTGTGTTTTACCTAGGCTGTGTGGTAGGAAAATGACATGTCTGGGAAAACATCTGGCTTTCCTCCTGGGACTTTGGTGAGGCCAGAAAGATCAGAACTGTGTAAACCACAAAGGGCTCATTTCCCAAATAATATCTGGGGAGATGGTTGGGAAATGAAAATTATCCACTAAGTGGCATCCTTTTGGGAAAGGTCTTGAGCCTTGACATCTTGTGTGATCCCACATAGCAGATGAGTTAAAAAGACTGTGAAGCTTGGCAGTCTTCAGCACTTTGATTTGCAGCCAGGTTTGTGTCTCTTGAGCAGATGGGATGCCCTGTAGCACCCAGGGAGGACTGTCCTCGGTATGGGCATGAACTCTTGAGAAACTGAGTATTTGTCCCCAGGAAAATACTGAGGTTTGTTCCTACTCCAAACCTGGAGGGAATCAAAATATTGAACCAGCGAAAGAAGTTCTATAGTTTTGGGTGGGAGCTTTAGCTTCTGATTATGAATTTGGTATCATTGTGTTTGTAGGCAATGAAGAGCTTTTCTGGGGGATAGCCATCATGCCATAGTGTCACACCATGCCTCCCTCTGCTCAGTGCCAGGATGCCAGCAGATCCCCAAAACATTAAAAAGTAAACATCTCTGCTCCCCTTCCCTTCTTCTGTAAAGCAGCACAGTGCTCTCACCTTTGTTTAAAGTTGAAGAAATTGTAGTGCAGAGAGAAATAATTTTGCCTGATCATACTGGAGGCCTTTGTAGCTTGACCTTTAATGTGAGGGAGCCACTGTTGGTTTGTGTATTCTGGGAGCACAGGGAGACCAGGCACTAAGCAAACCTGTTGGTGACCATGCTCACACTGCCCAAGACAGACGAGACTGGATATACCAAGGCAACTGAAAAATAGAGAGGATTCCCACAAAACTGTGCCTGATCTGGAATTCCTTACTGTTTTGTGTTTTACCAAGCTGTTAGAGCTCTTAAGCCTTTGCAATTAGAGGAATAGGCCATTTGCTGAAAGTCAGTCAGCTTGTGGCTGTGTTAAGTATTCCAAGGAGAGTTGGATGCAATTAAAAGGGAAAATGATAAGCTTTTTCCTTGGAGCAAAAAAATGCCAAACATAATCCCTCTCCCCCCAATGGTTTATTCTTTATTTATATACATTATGTTACCTGAAGAATCAGATTAGAAATTTATGGAAGCCCATTTCCTTGGAAAACCCTTTGAGTCCATCAAAAACTTTTCCTGTTTCTCAGGTGGAAGCTTATGAACAATATACAGAGCAATCTTATTTTCAGCACTGAAATTCATGGTCACTTGCAGTATAACGAATTCTTTCTACTGAAGATGCAGGCTACTAAAACCCGGAGGAAACCAGCTCCAGCAGTGCTTTTGGCATCAGAAATGGTTTTAGACAGTTGCAATGTGCAGAATGAAAACACAAAGGCCTCTTTTTAAGCTTTGGAGGAAGATAAGAAATTGTTGCCCAAAAATGTAATATTTCCTCGAGTTGTATTTTGAAATTATCCATGAAGGGTGCTGAATTGCCTGACAAAATGCATGTCCAAGCCACTTCATCCCTTTGAAACTCAGTGACTGCATCCACTTCTACCTGCAGAGCTCCTACTGGATTTCTAGATGTTTCTGGCACCTCTCCCTGCCTAGTGGCCAAACTGCCATCGGGGAGGGATGCTTGTAGGGAAGGGATGGGAGCAGTGTGGTTTGAGAGAGATCTGACACTAAAGGGTGTATCTGTGCCCTGCTGTGGTGGAAAACCTTGTTGCAGAGAGAGCCTGTCCCCAGGGCCTCGGGCTGGCCAGTGTCCGGTGCTCACCAACTTCCCTGGGAGGTCTGTGCCATAACCAAACTCCTTTGGTCCCATGGGGCTTTACTGTGGATAAATGTAGGTCTGAGTCCTGGGTTTAGGTGTATATATATATATAATTTTTTTTTTTGGTAGTGTAACTGGCCACTAGGTCCTGCAGTGCTGTGCCATGTAGGTGGATTAACTGTGGGTCTTTCCAGTCCACTGCACTTTTAACGCTGTGTATCTTGCAGCTCCTTTACTTGTTCAAAGGTATTTCCACAAATCACCCGTGTGGTAGTCACTAGTCTGCCCACATTAATCAATAGGTCAGGAAAAAAAAAGGAGATAGCCAGTTCCTCATTTTTTAAATCTGTTTCTTAACAAACAGGTAACTCCCAGGTTTGCAATGGGCAAGTCCCGGTTTTCTTACACAACTCTTTATTTTGTCATCTTTCTTTTAAAGCTGTCGGAAGGATGAAAAAGAGAAAAAGCAGGATCTTTCCTGGTTAGGGAGTAGGTGTGGAAAGCACCTAAGCTTCAGGCTGAAATTGATCTTGTTTTCCTAGGCTGGCAGTGACCCAACCTGCCTGCCCTGGTGCCAGGCTCTGCTGCAGTCATTTCATGTGGCTGCTGAGCTGGCTGGAGGGGTTGTCACACCAATGCTAATGCTCTGCAAGTGTCACACAGCTGTGGCCATGCTTAGGGATGGACTTATTTTTTGCTCTTTCTTTCCAGAACTAATGGAGTTCAGACTGCCAACAAACACCAGGGATCAGCTGTGACCAAAGGTACAGAGAGGGGCAGTGACTTACCCCCTCTAGGCCAGCCTGTCCTCTGGAGGCTGCATTTCACAAGGGTTGGAGAGTCCAGCCTTGCCCGGGTGGGCTGTGGTGCTGGGGCACAGGGCTCTGCAGCGTGCTTTTCCCTCTCCCTGCAGCCAGGGGATGGTGGGGCTGAGCCTGTGGGAATGTGCAGGCTTTCTAGTGCCTGCAGTGGTGGGCTCTGCCCATTCCTTTCCCCCTGGCTCTGTCTTTTCACCCAAGCTGTGCTTGTGGAGTAGGGAGGACACTGGCTGCTGTCCTCCATCTGGGATGGACCAGAGCCCCTACAGAACATGGGAGCATCACAACTTTGAGGTTTCTTCATGATTCTTTCAGGTTCCTTTGCCTTCTGCGACTATAGTAATAAACTTTCTCCCCCTGTCTCCATAGAGCAAGTAAAGGAAGAGCTGATGTTGAGCATCAGGGGAGCTGCCGAGTCTCCAGGACTGCCAGAGCTGCCTTCATCCCCTTCTTCAGCAAACAGGGCCTGTCCTTGCACAGGTGGAGGGCGAAGGGCTGTGGGGACCTAGTGGTGTCTTCACGGGTCTGCCCCACATGTGCCGTTGTGGTCTCTGCTGACTTCCTGTGTCTTAATGTGTTTCTACAATAAAGATAACTCAGCATCTTCATGTCACTTTTCTTCACTAAGCCTCATGGGAGGGACATGAGTCCCAACACTGGCTTTACGCTATGTACCATTTAGGCAACAAGCAAGCAGAGGCCCCTGGGGTGCACCAGCTGCTGTAAATACCTGGTGAAGATGTTGGACCCAAGGAGGAAGAACGTGGTCCAGGGTTTTGTGAGGAGGAACCAGGGTCAGGTTCTCTCTGACTTGTTGTGGAGTCTTGGGTCAATCACTTCACTGCCCTTTCAGCCCTTTTCTCTTGCCTGTAAAACAGACATTAAAATATACTTACCTACCTCAGAGGGTTGTTTTGAGATTTAATTGGTTTACATTTGGAAACCCACAGAGGAAAAATTGGTTTTAAAGCACCCCATATATGGAGCTGGCAGTTTAACTGTTGTAGTAATTGTCCTCTTCCAGCATCCTCATCTGAGGGACTGGGAAATCCAGACGACTTTGTTTCAGCAGCTGTGGGAAGTAGATACACCTTGACTGATCATGTTAGATGGTGTGCTGAGCCCTGCCCCACTGAAGCTGCAGTTGGGGGGCACAGCCAGGAAGGTCTCTGGGATCTGGAGGTGTGAATTTGGCCAGCAGCATTTCTTGGTCTGAGAGAGCAGAAACACTGATGGCACCCTTGAGGCAGTGCTGGCAAAGCAGGAAGCTCAGCTATCTTGATGGCCCATAGACCATCACCATGTGCCTTTGGGTCACCGTTCTGCCTTGGCCTGAACTTCCTTCACCAAACAAGTCCCTGTGGACACCAGGGCTCAGTCAGTGCACATCTCAGGAGCCATCTTCTGCAGGGAGAGGTCATTCCTTTGAGGTCCTGGTGCTATGGGGAAGATGATGAAGTGGGAAGTTCCATGGTGTTGAATGGCTTAAGCTAATTTCAGGAAAAGTATTGTTCTGAGATGTAACTGATTTACAGACAGTTCTACTTCATTTATAGTCTGAAACTCTTAAGATGAAGCCAGGTCTTTGAGCTAAGGGCTCCCCTGGCTTGTTGGGGGCAGCACATCTGAGAATGGAGTGGGATTTGAAAAGAGGGAGACTGTGATGATGGGTTAACAGAAACCTGCTGGCAGTTGGCATGCGCTTCCTGTACTTTCTTATAGCCGTTACTTAAAGCAAATATGTTCTTTATTTGTATAAACTTTATTGCGGGTCATTTTTAGAAGACCTTGAGTGAACACACGCAGTGTTTGAGTCCATTTTAGTTGTGATCTGATCTGTAAACACTTTCTCTTGCAGATAAGGCTGGAGTGACTGTCTTTCAGATTTTGGCAAGATTTTACCTAATAGCAATTAATTTTACACCCACAGAGACACAGAA
This sequence comes from Antrostomus carolinensis, assembly GCF_000700745.2. Lineage (NCBI taxonomy): Eukaryota > Metazoa > Chordata > Aves > Caprimulgiformes > Caprimulgidae > Antrostomus > Antrostomus carolinensis. Next base: position 81,809 of record NW_010289827.1, on the reverse strand, counting down.
TTTTTTTTTTTCAGTTATCAAATGCTTTTTTTCTACTGCAGTTAATGGGAATCGATTTTTGGACTCTCAAAATGCTTACGCATGTATCATATTTTAGTTCTGCTGATAATAAGAAAATCTGATTTTATTATCAGAAGACTGACATAAGTAGTTGTTAATATTTTGTATGCTGACTTTTAATGTTAGCAAATGCTATGATTTAGAAATAAATTACTACTGCCTATTTCTATTGGGAAACTCCCCTCACCAAGTACAGTTATGCAGGACAAAAGTCACCAGTTTGGTCCTGGTTAGCTGGTTTTGTGGGATGTAAAATTTGTCTACCTTTGAGCTGTGATGAAACAAGTAAATTCTTGAATATTATTTATGCAGCCCAAGAATGATGAATATCAGACAGTTAAAATGTTCTCTGATTATGTCTGCTCACTGATTCCAGCTAAAATAATGTGCAGAGACATCTACGTGATTTCATAAAGGCAGTGCACAATTTAGGGCTTAAAATAAATTCTTGCAAATGAAAATCAGTGCACTTGAAAGCTATTATGATTTGTAGTGATTTCAAGTATTTAGGTTTTGAAATAATCACACATAAAACCTGCATTAACCGTGCTCAAAAAGCAATGAACTGATGAAGACAGTGCCTTAGTAGCCTCTTCTGTCAGTATTTGAGCACCTTCTGAATTTCTCCTGCTGGTAGCAGAAATTATCATCCACGAAAATCGCAGCTGGCAAAAGGGATTGTTAATCAGATTCCAAACCGGTCTGCTGAGAAGGACCAGGACAGTGACTTGCTAAAAAACACCTATGCTGTCATTAATGACCTACCAGAGGTAGCAATGCTAACTCCTTTCTGCTCCCAGCAGCCTGTCTGCTCAGTCCCTTCCTGCTTTCAACCCCCTTTTGCAGGTCACTCTGAGGACTCGATGATGATGATGATGATGATGTCTGTTCTGAGCAGCACTGCGCGCAGCAGGACTCTGCAGGAGAGAAGCCGCGTGTTATTTATTTCTTTGAGGTTCCTGGGGAGGAAGAGGCAAAGGCTCAAGAGGTGTCGGGGATTTATTACCCTTCTTTTTTATGTTTGCTCTTGGTTACCCTTTGTGTTGGCCTCTAACACAGTAATGAGGGCCAAAACAGTCCTCTATGAACCTGGAATGGTACCAGTGCTCTTGGGGAGTTTTCAGTTTGCTGTGCCTCAGGTTGTGCCAGGGGAGGTTCAGGTTGGATATTAAGAAAAATTTATTCTCCAAAAGAGCAGTCAGATATTGTAACAAGCTGACCAAGGAAGTGGTGGAGCCACCATCCCTGGAGGTGTCTGAGAAACGCGTAGGTGTAGCACTCGGATATGGTTTAGTGGGCACAGTGGTGATGAGTTGATGGTTGGACTGGATGATCTTACAGGTCTTTTCCAACCTTAATGATTCAATGATTCTTTGTAATTATTAAGGGTGTCTCTTGCCAATGTGGTTTACAGCAGTTCGTGAGGTTTTGCAGAACTGGCATTATGAATCAACAGCTTCAGTCTCCAGGCCTCACAGCATGGTTGGGTTTTGAGCTAAAGGACTCTACAGGAGCCTTGAGACTTGCTTTTTCTTTCATAAAAGGTGTCAGGAACTTACACAACTTTGGGAGGCGTGCAAATGCTGCTTTTAGTGTATAATGAGGACTGTTGACTTTGGCAGATGCCTCAGCAGACTTTGAACTCACCGTGGTTTTTCTCGATCCTCTGCAGTCTGTCCTTTTGGAGCCTGGTAGCTCTGCTCACTACCTCCCAGCTGCTCTTGCAGCCAGCAGGGAGGAAGAGCCTATGCATGGCAGCATGGTGGGTCCAGGGGACCTCTCACAGTCTGCCACAGTAGATAGTGCCCTAAATCTTGCAGTTTAGGGGCATTTGCTTCCCTAAGAACTGAATGAATCATGACATGGAGAGCCTGATGCCATTTGTGCAGTGAAGTCCCTCTGGGTCTGCTGCAGAACTCTCTTTTCTGGCTCTCCCTTCATCCCTGTGACGCTTAATCCCACCAAGCAGCTGCTGTGTATAGGTGCTGGGGGTTTCAGCATTATTTGCCTTGATTATCACAACTTCTGCTCTGTGTCCCATCTGCTTCTATCCTAGTGAATGGACCTCTCCCTTTCCTCTCTTTAGGGCTCCTGCTTGGCATCTGTTAACACATCTGTCCTTTCCTACGAGGGCCTCCCTACTACAGGGAGCTCTTGTTCAGGCCATTTCCTTGGGATCTCCCTGCTCCAGTTGCTGTAGGAGCCCTCCTGCTGCCCGGCCCTCCCACCAGGACTACAACATGAGAACTTTCAATGCTTCCCCTATATGAGGGTATGAGTAAGTCCACTCAAATTGTTAATTGGAAATAGTAAGATATAAATGTAACTACTTGCAAATCACAAATCCATATGAGAATTCATGATTCACCTTGATGCTGAAGGTCCCCAAAGAAACAATTTAGTTTAGGTGTAGTAACAACCGCATGCTTGGTATGTGGATGGGAGGTATAGACAATTTCTACTTATACTTCTGACAAACAGGTGAGTTGGTTTTAATGCCTTCTGGCCTCAAAGGGCTTGCTTCCTTTCTTGGCCCATGTCAGTGAAATTCTGCAGAAATGGTGACAGGTGATTCACAGCTGTGACTAGAGGTAACCTGGAGAGGCAGCAGAAAAAAGGAGCAGAGTGTCCATATCCAGGGCTGAACAGCCAGGTGGGCTTTCCAGGGCCTCCCTCTCCTGACGTGCCTGGTGAAGGGAAAAATAAACAGGGAGATATCAACACAGTGTGACTGCAAGTGGGAGCTGCACAAACACAAGAGTGTAAACATGGGGACAACCAAAGTTCTCCCTGTCCAGCGTGGGTACGATGTGCTGCACCTTCTGCTCTGGTCCTGGAAGGCTCTGTTCTGATGGACAAATCATGGTGCAAAAAGCTTTGCTGAATCGTTCTCTGTGAAGCAGGCAGCTCACTTGCAGGGTTGCAGTGTAGATCTTCCCTGTGCACAGGGTAGGAGCCCAGAGCTGAGCACTGTGTGCCTCAGCTGATGTGGGGGACAGCAGACACGTGCTATAGCTGCGGTGATGTTTTCTAAATCCCAGTTCCTTCTCTAGATCCTTGACAGGTGTTCGCTGTTCTGTCCCTTTAATCTGTCTCTTATTGCAAATTATTCCCAAAAATTAATAACTTAATTGGAAAAGAATTGCTGTGATCTTGACAGAACATGCTGAGTCCATCTATTTTAACTGCAGATTTGGTTTGCAAATAATATCTCCTTTCTGATAAGATTCAGGTGTCATCTCCATGGACGTTGGCAGGAATTTGCTTGACCATGACAGCTTTTACAGGGTCTGGCAATTAAGTTGTCAAGATACATTTTCCTCTGCCAGGAAGCATTAATTGATGGTAGTCCTGGATGGAATAAGCCCTGAGAGATAGATATTGTAATCAGGATGAACAGAGGTCCTTGTAGTCAAGGCCTGCATTGATCCAAAGGCCCAGAGTCCTTGACACTTGATGGAACTGAGATAAGAGACAGGGCAGGAGACATCCGGGATGAGTATCAGGAGCAAGGAATGAAAACAAGATATATGAATAGAGATCTCTCTAACGTCACTAGAAATTAATATAGCTGGAAATGCTGGCATTTGGGGAGACTTTAGCTTTGCAGATACAGACTGCAAACTACTAATATTAGCAAAGCTCCTGGATATGAAAACAAATAGAATTTTCTATTAAGTAATCTCCAAAATGATGTTATTGTGGATTTGGTTTTCAAGTGAGAAAGATGTTGGAGATGTCCTTCTCTTAGAAAATAAAACTGGGATGATTCAACATGAGCTCACTCTGTTTAAATTATGTCAAAAATAGATCTGCAAGTAAGGATTTTGATTACTAAGTACAGAATTTGAAAGATTGAAGGTTAGTGAGAAATTTGGAGAATTTAGGATCCTAAATGAGAAGACTAGGATTGAGACCAATACAAAGAATTGCCAAAAGTCTCCTTAAATAAAGGACAAAAAGAACATTCAAGATGAACCCAAGTTCTGTTATCTTAATAAACAGGCAAACCTTCAGGAGAAATTTGAAGAAAACTAAAGATATAAAGTGTAAAGGGATGATGTACACAGTGAATTTTCAGGAAGGAAACCATGCATGGGCTAATACCAACCTTTGCAAAGTTGGCTTATTTCCTAGATAAAGGAAATACAGTACATTCAGTCTGTGTAGACATCAAAAGCATTTGTCCTGTTGCCCTGTGGGATGATGTCACCTAGGCTTGGTGAGGTGGGTCAGGAACTAGCCATGGGGAAGGTGGTAGCAGATGAGCAGAGGGTACCATGGGAATTATCAGTGAATAGCCAAAAAGATAGATTTTAGGACCAAACTTAATATTTTTTTCTCCTTACTGTAGTACAGAAAAAGTTGGCACGTGGAGCAGAGCACTGCTGAGATTTTTAAAAGAGGAGAAGAGCAGAATTTCTCCTGCAGAGCACAGGGTGACCTTCTGGGCTGAAATTACCTGGGCTCAAACTGGGATGAAATACAGCAGTGAAGAGTACAAAATCATGCTCTGAGGTTAAATAATGAGGGTTTTGGCTATCAGCTGGTAACTCAGTTGAAAACTGTAGAGGAGGAGGAAGGTCTAATTGCATTTAACCAGTTGCAGGGTAGATATGAGCCTGCAATATGCCGCAGCCTTGTGAGGGGCAGCCCAGGGCTGGAGCAGGTCCATCTGGGAGGAGAGGGGTCCTGGCACACTTCCCACTCCCCTTGAGCCATGCAAAAGGTCTTTTCCTGGTATACACACCTGTGTCAATTATTACCTAGAAATCTAGAGCCGGGTAAATATATTTTTGGCTTTGAACATTGATGACAGACATGTAGTATTACCTAATAAGGTGGGACCACTTGATACCATGGTGTGCTATATATTCCTGCTTCTACCTGCAATCTTCCTCTCGCACACAGAGAGCTAGCTGGCTGCACTGGAGCAGTACATCCATCTGCCATGAAGATAAGAGGGCTTTTTGTGGAGGCAGTTCTAGCCTTTTGCTGCTGCTTAGGTGAGTATTTCGTGGGATATTGCAGAAGTTGATCTAGCTGAATCAGAACTGAATTTTCAATTCTGTAACAGTATTTGGATAATGTGCAGGAGAGCCTTATTCCATTTCAGCAAACCTCATACAGGCAACTGTTTTAATCTTCTTGGTTTGTAGGAGCAAATAGCTGAAAGAGCCATCCTAGTGCAGGGCAGAACCTTGCACATGGAAGTACTGTAAGGGCGAAGTAAAACTTAGAAATGATATCTGCATCTACGTGAGCTATATAAATGCAAACTTTAACCTCTAGGATTGCTCTGTAAGTTTACTGGCCTCTTGCTGGTAACTGAGAAGGATGTGTTTGGAGATGGACAGTGCCAGTGGTCAACAGTCATCTTAAACACGCATGTCCAAACTTTTGAAAGTCAAATATAAAGAGGTTAAAATCCAAGAGTACAGAATTGAAAGTACCTGTATACCTTGCTTGTAACATCTTAGGGATGGATTAATATATGTGCTCTTCCCTCAAATGTACAATGAAACTTTATTTAGTAATTTCTAATACATCCTATGACCATTTACTGGCATAATGTAAAACTCCATATTTTCCTAAACCAAATAAACTAGTCAATAACAGTCACTGAATTTAACAGCTTCATGAAAATATTTACATATATTTTCTCTCTGTATCAATAATTTTATTTATTTATTTTTCTTTTCTGTCTCAATTTTTTTTTATTTCAGGTATTACATTTGGAGTTGAGGTGAGCTACAGATCTATTTACTCTGTTCTACTCCAGTTTTCTGGTAAAGTAGAAGCAGTATTTAATTACCTGATGAGCAAGTGGATTAAATCTAATGAAAGCTGTTCAAATAATATTTGCCAGTGCATGACTGAATGATATTGCCAGTTTCACAAGAAAGTTAAAAATCCCCCATTTTTTTTTACAATATTTTCTGTTCATTAAATAAAATGAAGAAAGCGAGAAGTAATTACATAATCCTATAATATTAAGTCTTAGCCACAATTTAGTTACATCAAGCCAAAGGCAGTAGGTTACTTTCTCATCAGGAATACTGTCTGAAGATATGCTTGAAAGCATCAAGGACTGTGATTCTGATCATTTTTTTCTACACAGTAAGTCCCAAAGAACAGTGTTCCTTGCACAGGTTTTCTATACTATATCATAGAGAGGAAAACAGCAGGGTCTGTGTGATGGATTTGTCTGCAGGTTCTTCCTGTGCAGTTATGAGACTCCTGTAAATCACCAGACACTGCAGCCCGATTTGAAATGATCAGATTTTGAGCTGAGGGGCTCTGGTGTACAGCCAGGCTCCCAATTTACCAGCTGCCTTCATTAGGCACCGTCTCACCCACAGCAATCCTGCCCCCCCCTGGACCCCAGCAGGAAGCCATAATCAGAAACTTCTGTAGAGAAGATTCACTCCTCCTGACTGCCTGAGCAGATTCAAAATAATACCTCTAATTTACCTCCTGGCAGGAGCTACAGGCGCTGTGGCTGCGGTGGTGGGAGGCTGCATGGGGGTTTTTTTCCATGAGAGAGTCAAGATTGGGGCCGATTCTGCGCTGTTTTTGCAGGTTGATTGCAACCAGTATCCCAAGAGCATTGGCAAGGATGGGACGGCCCTAGTAGCTTGCCCAAGGAACTTGAGGCCAGTCTGTGGCACCGATGGCAACACGTACAGCAACGAGTGTGGGATCTGCTTCTACAACCAGTGAGTATTGCTGGAAACCCAGTAAAAGCTCCATGGCAAGAGACTTGAGGTAAGGGTGACAGCTCCATCCTCCAAAGATGGATGGGGCAGAGGAGCATGTGAGTTAGCAGCTGGGTCCTGACACTACCAGCCTCAAGGTGATGCTGCTCCCCATGATCCCTGATATACAGGCTTGCTTTCTTCTAGGGAACACGGGACCAGTGTGGAGAAGGTGCATGATGGAGAATGCGAGCCAAAACCTACTATGGTAAGACAAAGTCCATGGAAAACTTCAGTTGGCTGTAAAAGGGGACAGTTCAAAGGCCACTCAAGAGGAAAACAGAGTGTGTGCAGCTGGTCTGCACAGCCCAAAGGGAATTCAAATCTGATGATAACCAAAGCTGAGAGGGTTTTTATGGGCTGTCTGGTATCATGTCTCTGTGCTTTTCTAATTCAAACTTCTAGCCTCTGTAATTGGGAATAAAATGAAAATGTTGTGTTGTCTGAAGGTTGGATCTCACCACCCGGAGAGCTCCAACAGGATCTTGTGAAGGACCTCACAAAATCCAAATCACAGCCCTTCTTGCTATGATTCAGCAGGAGAGAATTCCCACAGAACTGACTCTGGCTTCCACTTTTGATAATGGAATTAGTTTGATGCTGGATTTGTCCCCAAAGGCTGGGGGAGAGTAAGCAGACTACATAGGAGCGTTAGATCTTTTCCCTCTATTCCTACTATTTTTACAGATTGATTGCAGTATGTACCGAAGAGCTGTAATAGATGGTCACATCATGGTAGCATGCCCAAGGATACTGAAACCAATCTGTGGCTCAGATGGCTTCACTTATGACAATGACTGTGGGATCTGTGCTTATAATGCGTAAGTTTTGTGCATAGAACTTCCTTCTGGATCATTAGTGGTAGTTATGGCTCTCAGAAGCACTTCTGTAAAATGCTAGTCTGTCTTAAAGTAGGTGCCTCTCTTGGTCTCTTTGGAGCTGGCTGCTTATAAATCACAAAAGAACCAGAGGACAATCCAGAGCAGAGTCATGAACAAATCAAAATGTTACTTGTAACACCTAATTAGTCCTAATAACTAATTACCTTTTGGTATGGAAACACTGTGCATTTGCTGCTACCATCCGCTGGGCACATTCAGAGAATTCAAGCAGCTGTAGTGTCCCACAAGACAGGTGGGACCTCGCTTTCTTGTCCCAGTGCCTGGAGTGTAATGGGAAAATTATTCTCAAGGTTTCCTAACCACAGTATCTCTTTCTTTCAGAGAACATAACACCAACGTTAGCAAAATGCATGATGGAGAATGCAAGGAGGTTGTCACTGTAAGTGCAATAGAAGTCAAAAATCTATCTCTTAGGGCTATTATGAGAGAGAATTCTGAGAACACCACAGAGTTCCCTAGGAAAGTGCAAGAGGACCATATGACAAGGCTTATGAGGGTCCCAGTCCATTTTCTGCACAGTGAGGGTGGATTTTGCCTCTTCCCTGCTCCAAAGAAAGGGTCATATGCGTACCACACCAAACCAGTGAAGGAGAAGGGAGATGGATATGTAATGAGAAGCTGCAGTGAGCCTGTGCTGCAGAACTCACTTTCCCAAGTACTAAGTTGGCTTTTGTGCCCAGGGGAAGGGGAGGCTCAAGATTTCACTTGCCAAAATGTTGTGCAGGTCAACAGTTTTCTCTCTGGAGATCTCAAGCCTTTCCACCCTTTGCATTGGGGATTCAAAGGTCCCATGCTGGTTGCTTTCACAGACACAGTGACACTCATAAGAGCACTAAGCATAGATATTTCTAGAGTATATTTTATTGTATGTTTGTACAGGGCCAACGGTCTGGTGCCTTAGAAAGAGAGAGAAGCTTCTATATTTGAGCACCAAAATTCTGGGATGTTGAAAATCCATTCTCCAACTGATCGATAACCACTTTTTCTCTATCCTTTCAAACCCTGTGCTTAACAACAGGGAATCTAAAGTAATAAGTAATCATAGAGCTGGAGAAGTGGGGAGAAAACCAACACAAACCAAAACAGTATTAGTCAGACTTCCAGATGGTGAAAAATGTTTCCCACTAAATTCAAGATTTTTTTTTTTTTTTTTTTTTTTTTTTTTTTTTTTTTTTATGAGAATGGGCTGAAAATTTTGTACATGTTCTTCTGTGTGAAGGATCCCTTCTCCAAGACAGTCCTTTTTCTTGACTCCTAGGTATTTAGGATAATATTCAGAAAGCTCATTTCTAATCGAAGATTTAGCTTCAGTGTATCAGGACTTTGTCCTGTTTCTGAAATAATGGAGGCTGGGATGCAGAATGAAAAGGTTTTGCATCAACTTTTCTCACACAGCAAGGGCTCCCTGAGAGCTAATTCTCCTTATTTTGACAGATTGACTGCAGTAAGTACCCAACACAAACCACTAAAGATGGCAAAGTATTAGTATCCTGTCCAAGGAACCTGAGTCCAGTTTGTGGCACAGATGGCGTTACATATGATAATGAATGCGGGATCTGTGCCCACAATGGGTAAGTGCCATACATAGAGCACCTCTAAGAAGCCAGCAGTGCTTTGCAGTCCTGAGAACCATCTTTCTTCATTTTTACTTACTCCTGTCTCCTCAAGTCTTTTAGAAACTGGATTGGTTTTGGATTTACCTTGAGCTTCCTTCTGATACCTTCCTTGTGCTCATGAGGGGAAACCTTGAAGAGTCAGATGGTAGCTCCTTGGATTAGTCTGTAGGCTGGGTAGTGACTGAGCAGAGGAAGGAATAATTCAGAATATTGCTTTAAATTGCATGTTATGAGAAAATGTGATGAGCTTGTTAATGAGAAAACTAATGTAGCTATTCTAATACACTCATAGAGTCTGAAGCAGTGGTTTACTTCATTTTGTATGTGACTGTGACCAAGAGGTTAAGCATTTAGTTGAACTTTATTGTTTCCCTCTTCCAGAGAACACAGGACCCATGTTAGCAAAAAGCATAATGGAAAATGCAGAGAGAAGACTTCTGAGGTAAGTATTCAATATAAGGTGTATTTCTGCTCTTAGCTGTATCAACTGAAAGGTTCCCTGAGGCTACATCTACTCTGAAAGTGAGCTGGCCTGAAGGCTGGCTTTCTCCACATGTCTATTAAGTCTTGTCAGCCCCTTGTGTTGAGGATGCTTACAAATCCCATCTGTCCTGAGGAAGGTGTCTTCTGGGCCCTCTTTGCCTGCACAGCCCTGGCAGATGGGTTGCATGGGAGCTAGGCACAGGCTTTGCATTATAAATTCATACCTACACCAGCCTTTGGAGTGGGGATATATTCTGGTATATGGAGCACACCTGAAATTTTGATCTGAGTGTTATCAGCTGAAAAGTCCCAGAGCTGTTGTCTAGGACATGCCAGCACATAAATGTGGAAGTCTGCCAGTTTGGGCCTAGATCTTCCTTTGAGGATGCTCTTCAAATGCATTGTTAGCAAAGTCCAAATTCCTTCACTGCTTTGGTGGTTTGTTTATATCTATACTGCAGAATGAAGAGGACTATGTGTTTGTCTTTTTTTTTTTTTTCTTTTTTTTCTTCTTTTCTGGCATATGTTGTGTTTGGGATTGACTGAGCTACTTACCCTAGTGATTTGGCATCTCTCAAATTATGCAGTGCTGTGCAGTTCCCTCTGTGCATGAGAGGATTCATGCAGAACTGACTCAGCCTAGTTTTCAAAGAACTGAAAAGCAGCACTAGTGTTGTCTCAGCATCCCAGCATAAAAGACACAGCAGGAGGTTACGTTGGGGTTTTTCTCGGAGAACAAGGACTTCCCCAGGTTTGACACTCCTGCCTTTTGTAGATCGATTGCGGTCAATACCCATCAAGAATGATTAAGAATGGTAAAGCCCGGATACCCTGTCCAAGGATCCTGCTCCCAGTCTGTGGCACAGATGGATTTACTTATGACAATGAATGTAGCATCTGTGCCCATAACCTGTAAGTACTGTACATAGAATGCTCTTTTGGCATGACTAGCCATGGTTAGTGGTCAAGATAGCTTTTCTTTTTATACCAACATAGCTATATGTCTCTTTTCTGTTTCTCATTCAACCTCCTGAAGCCCCTAACACCTTAATTTTGTTCCCTGATACTCTGTTGGTGTTCCTCGGGGGAGCTGTGGGAGAGCCAACTCTCAATCTGAGCACACTATGAGGGCTGTGGTATTTGGACAGATGAAAGAGTGGATGGGGCTGCTGCATAGCACACAGCAAGGGGACCTGATAGGTCTGTTGGTGCTTAGTATTATGCTTGCTAATGACTAGGAGAAGCTGGTTCATTAGGTAATCAGATCCCTCCTTTATCATATACATAGTGGCTATGAGTTTGGTTTGCTTTCTGTGGCACATGGGTGTCACAGGGCTTAGCCAGTGAGCACACTAACACCAGCCTCTCCCTTTCAGAGAACATGGGACACAAGTTAAGAAAAGCCATGAGGGAAGATGCAAGGAGGAAAGTAGTCCTGTAAGTATAACAAGGTATAACATAAGTCCTATCTCCTCCTCTCTATCCAGAATCAGCTCAGTACACCTGCTGTGCTCCTGGGTGCATGGAGGTTTAGTGCGCGGGGCTCATGCGGGTGCTGTGGTTCTCCGTATCCACTCACAGCACCTGCTGCCAATGTGCTGTTCACGAGGACAAGAAAAAACAGGAACAGGCCAGAACTTCAGATACATAATGTCCCAGTACTGCAGATCTCTGAACAGAAATTGTCAGAGGCAGCCCAAGAACGATGCAGCCCATTTTAGCACAGTAGGAGAGGAAGACAGAAGGCTGTGTTAGATGTCCATGTATTCATTTGCTGCTAAGATTTCCATTGCACTAGACAGGCAGGTTAAAAAATCTGCATCCTCTGGTCAGCCAAGAAATATCTGCTCCCAGATGTGCATACAAAAATAGCTTTATTATCCTGCACAGTAACAATACGTGCTGATAATATCTCAACACATTTATTCTGCTTATGCAGAGCAGCTCTAACACACTGAAAATAACTTCATGCATCCTGAGGGACTGCAATATTTTTTTCTATAGTAAAGACACACTGTTAAAATGCTGTCTTAGCTTTAATTTGCTCTTGGACCATGTGGGAAATATGGGTAATAAGAGACACTGCACTGAGGAAACTATGCAAAATGACAGTGAAGTGTCAGTGTTGCTTAACTGGTGTAGGCTGACTTCCAATAGGTGATCTGTTAGATTTTATATATTGTAAATATTTTTGCAACAGGAGCTGGTGAAACAGTTCTTGTTGTTTTGAAAAGCTGAAAGAAAATCTCAGATTTAGCTAACTATGCCAAGCTGGACTTAATGTCAAATACTTTAAATCAAATTCCTTGGGTTAAATGCTTGTTTTAAAACTTGCATGTGCACTATTCTAGGAAAATGATCTTTTTGGACAGTAGTTCCTTTCTTCCCTCTGTTAGCAGACAATACCAAACCCAATTACAATTACTAAATTCATTTCTAATGGAATACTAAACTTAAACCTCTGATTTTCCTCTGGCAGAAGCTTGTAAAATCTGGAGGATCAGTGGGCAGACTGCAGATGAGGCACTCTTCCATCTCCCAGCAGCTGACCAGCACTGTTATTCTATCCCCCCAGGTTGACTGCAGCACATATCTGAGCAATACCGAAACCGGCGAAGAGATTGCCGCCTGCCCTTTCATCCTGCGTGAGATCTGTGGGACAGACGGTGTCACCTACAGCAATGACTGTCTGCTATGCGCCCATAACATGTAAGCTTTGGAGGTCACCCCCTGAGAGCTCAACAGAGTTACTTGTTGAGCATTTTTTAACTCTTTCTCTCACAGCGCATCTGGAACTGATGTTGCCAAGAAGCATGATGGAAGGTGCATAGAGGAAGTTCCCCAAGTAAGTGAAACCTAAAGAAAAATAAGAGCTTGAGCTGGTGCTGATTGCATAACTGGAATAATGGCTGGTTGGGTTTGGTGGTGTAGCCTCCATCAGGGGTCACAGCTTGTGCTGTCCTTCCTTCTGCGGGAGAATATCACCCTCTTGGCAGCAGGAACGTTGTGCACTTCCCGCACACAGTCAGGGAAAGAAAGAGGAGAGGACAGTTGAGGAATGAGTTATGAGATAGGTAACATAAATGATTTAAGGCTTTACAAGAAGAAATCCCTTTCCCACAGCAGTCTGTCATAGCTGCCACAGGAAATTAGCAGTCTGCTTTGGTAACATGGGAAGGGGATGTGGAGGGCCCAGGGTATCCAGTGCCTACTGGCTGCTTGCATTTTACAAAAGGATGTTCTATGAAGATTAGAAAATTGCCCGTGTTTTGAATGCTGATACCTAATGTACCCGGGGATTCAAACCCCCCTCTGTTTTTTTTTTTTTGTTTTTTTTTTTATGCAATGTAATCTAATGTATACCCACAATGATCTTGTAAAAATACCAAATTAACTATATTTGGCCAGCTCTGAACTATTTACACTCACTGGAGAATAGAAGAACAAAGCCATCTCATTAGCATGTGTTTGAAAGTCAACATCCCGAGTCAGATATTTCATTTCTATACAAACAAACTATGAAATGTCATTCCTTTGTTTCCCGAGTACGCTCTGTGCTCAAACTGGGTGAGATACATAAATCAGGGAGGAAGAGCTCACACTGGAGAAACTGGGAGTGCTAAAATGTGAGGGTAGTTCTTCAACCGGTGTAAATCAGCTTCAACTGCTGTCAGTCCTGCTGGCAGATTTCAACACTCAGAGCTGTCCTGTTGCAACAAAAAGCCTGTCAGCACATCTCCCCTCTATTCTTGTGGGCTATGAAAAACTCCTTGGTCACAGACAGCTCTCTCACAGGAAGTGCATAAATCATGCCATTTTGATTTGCAGATTATTTTTGAGCTGCATTTTGTAATATCCCAGTAGGTTCAGCAAGGTATAGGGGCATCATGATAAATACAAAGCTGAATGAGTGATGTTTACCTTCAACCCTTGATTCAGTCTTCTCCAGTGTAAGGCTATGAAAGGAAATTGCTAGTTTTCCACGAAGAATGAGTTAATATATCACTATAATTCATCCTATGGCAGAAGCATAAGCAGGGGGATTGTGTCTGGGTATCCTTGCACAGAGCAGAGCCTGTGCTGGAGCTTTGGCTGTCTTTGTTGCCCAGCTCAACTGTAGCCAGTACCCACATTCCACGCTGGAGAACGGTGGACAGATCATGGCCTGCACGATGATATACGATCCCGTTTGCGGTACTGATGGTGTCACTTATGCCAGTGAGTGTACACTGTGTGCCCACAACCTGTAAGTATTCGTCCTTCTCCCTGGGAGATTCACAGTGGTGGTGGTTGGATTTGTCTTTAAGCACCAACTAACGTGCAAGGGCTCTCTCTGAAACCCTGTGCTGGATGGGTCTTGTCTGTCTACCTCTATTTTCCTGGTTGGTGTTTGACATGGGTGTTTGACCCCAGAGTCCCCATAAAGCATCAACTGAGGAGAGTGTTATTCCAAAACACATGTTCCTGGTCCCTAAGGGCATGTTATTGCTACTGCTGTGCAGGCAATGCTAAGCTAATTCACCTGAAAATCTCTTGTGCCCTATGTGGGAGTGAGGTTATGTTCTCCCACTGCGGTTGTAACGAGGAAGGCTGTGGCTCACGATAGTCTTCTTCCTCCAGGGAGCATCGGACCAATTTTGGCAAAAGAAAGAATGGACGCTGTGAAGAGGATATTACAAAAGTGAGTGGGAAGGGATGGCAACAAAGAGCAAGGTCTGATGTCTCTTACACTTGTGGGAGACTGTCCTCTGCTCTGGGTTGCAAACTAGGGGAGTGGTGGTGTGCAGACCTGAGGAGATTCCCTTTGGAATTTCACACTGGTCATAAAACAGCCCACATCCATCCCATTGCTCTGTAACTGTGCAGGAAAAGACATGGCAGTGAGAAGAAATAGTACAAGATCATATCTGCCACTAGGAGGAAACTTTGAGTTGGTTATTATGATGTTAGAGAGTCTCATTTCTCAAGGGGGTGTCATTCCTTGTGCTGGAGGGACCATGTTTTGCTGCCCAGCAGAGACTCATGTCTATCTTCTGTGTACAGGAGCATTGCAAGGATGTCCAAGAAGTCTCTCCTCTCTGCACCATGGAATATATGCCCCACTGCGGCTCTGATGGGACAACATACAGCAACAGATGTGACTTCTGCAATGCCTACTTGTATGTACAAGAACAAAACCCTTCCTTTCCTGATCAATTCCCGTACCTTTCCTTTCCTGATCAATTCCCGTACCTAGCATGAATGCAGAGCTGTTTTCATAATGTGTTTTTGACTAACTGCTTATGGGCAGTTACAGGACACCTCTGGTGCACCATGACTTGTGCAAGAAAATTGGTTTTTTGCATTTTAAGGGAATATGTGAAAGGCCCATTTCTGTGTGATTTGTTTGTGGTCTCTTGTTTGTTAACTTCCATGATATTGTACTCACTTTCACCAGCACATAATCTGTCCCACAAGCTCATCAAGGCATGTGGAGAATACTTCACCAAACCAACTGGATTGTATCAAATGTGTGAAACTTCTCACCTTTCTTTTAATGATAATAATGAAAGGGAGTGTTTGGGCTTTTGAGACTGTTCTTTATCTCCAACCAACACTATGTCATCATGGGGTCAGTGAAGGAACAGGGCTTCAGCACTGAATATGCTCTGTGTCTAATGCTTGTCTCTCCTTTTCTCACCAGGAGAAGCAGTAGGACTCTCAAGCTCATGAGTATGACTGAATGTTAAGTCTGTGCTGGAGTCCATCCCAGGAAGACAAGCTCCCTTGCACATGACTTCCCATGGGCTGATCTTCCCCAGCAACTTGCCTTCATTTTGTCTTGTTTCCTTAGCTCCTGAAACACTTGCTCAATAAACTCACTTGGCAACGTTTCTCTGTCTCATCCCTTTTGCCCCTTCTCCTCCCTGAGTGTATATGTGTTTTTCTATTGATGTTCTGCTCTACCAAACAATGTGGGTAAATCTTTTCCTGCCATGTGTCAGTGCCATCCCTGCCCAGGTCTGGCCTCCCCTTAGAGCTCCCTGGCACTTCCTTACTCTTCAGAGTCTCCTTGTCAGTATTAGTCTCATCTAACCATTAATATCTCTGTATGACCTGATCACAGACTCCATCTTTACAGTCAGCACAAGGAAACATTCACCTCAAAGGCATGGTTTGCCTCCTCCACTGGGCAATGTCTAGGATGTAGGTGGTGGTTGCTCTCAAGAAGAGTGCTTTCTTCCTGTGGGCTAGAAAGGGAACCTTGCTGCCTAGCCAAGAGGTGTCCCTGTCCTGCTTCCCACTGCCTGTGCAGCCTGTCCCATGGAAAAGGCAGCAGCTGCTGTCAGGAAAGGTGATCCCAGCTTGTCTCCACTGAATTGACCTCAGTGCCATGTGCTGTTATAGGACATCATCTATGGGAGTGGAATGTTGAGCTCCATTCAGGGTCACAAACAGTAGAAGAGTCCACTTATGAAATATCTTGATTTATTAATGCAACAGAATATCTCTGGGCCTAGTGGGCAGATATCACCCCTGGGGTGGGGGACAGCCCTGGTGCAGCCATCGCTGCAGCCACCTGCCTTCTAAAGCCTTTCGGGAAGGAAAAGGACAGAGAGGTTCACTTGTTACTGGTTTTAACTGAATATACAGCAAGTCATAGGAAAGCAGTTCTGCCCGATAGTCACGTTTTGCCTACTTTTTTGAGGCCAAAGAGCTCAGGACTGGGTGATACAATCGCTGTAACTCTGGTGTCTGTATGGATGGCAAGGAGGTAGGGGGACCTGGGGGCTGCCCTTCATCTGTTGGCAACACGGGTACAGCCACTATCACTAGCTCCATGCCAGGTCACCAAAGCTATTGCAAGTCAAATTTTTCAGGGTTTAACCTGATTCAGTGCCTCCCCTGATTCAATGTCCCATTGTAGTTTACCAGAGAATAACACAACTATTTAGATCTGTTTAGAAAGTCATTCTTTGAATTGTCAGGCTAGATGAATAGGCTGAAGGCAAATGTTCCTGACTTGGAGATACTGTGGGTATTGTATCAGGGAATAAGGCCGTAGTACCTCTGTGCTATTGGAGTCCATGGCTGGCATGTACCTTTCACAATGATTTGTAACTAACAATGGCTTATTGTACTTTTCTTGGTTCTGTGTCCTAATGTAAATGTTCCTTTCATTTATATAACCTTTTTGCCATTTTTTCTGAGGTGTTTCTGCAGAACATGCTGCTTTAGTCTTGTTTAAGTGTTATTTGGTTATCCTCAAAGGTAAGACCTGAATAATTTTTTGTGTGGACTTTGGCAGACTTTCACTTGGCCTTAGCTCTGACCGCTGGCTTTTGCAAGCCTTTGCAGTAAAGCTCTCAAGATCCAACTGAATGGCATTAGCTGGGCACAGCCATGCCAAAGCCTCCTCTGTGGAGCTTGTTGTCTGATGACACCAAAGGCAAACACAAACTCAAGGAGACATAAAATTGAGATAAGTCAGAGCAATCCAGGGAAGAAGCTAAAGTGGTTATTAGACACAGGTTTCCATACAGTATTAACCAGTAGGTTTCATGTAAAAGTGTATGGTGGAATAAATCACTAAAACTGGGCCAGAAAATGGGAAAAGCCTGACGTTGGAGTTTAAATATCCCCCAGGCTCAGGGGGTGTTTTATGAAGGAGTATAACTCTCTAAAAGTAGGACAGCCGCCTTCTTAGGGACAGAGCTGTTTTCTGTGCCTGGGAATTGTTTTTCAGTTGTTCCAGGGTTAGTTACCAAGTGTGTGTTAATGAGATGATTTATTTCTGCTTCTTGTTGATGATAAAGCAATAATCAGGCAAAGATGAGTTCATCCAAAATGAAGCATTGAAATTTTTGTGGCTTAGGAGAGAGGTAGAACAATACCAAGTTTAAAGTGTCACTAGGAGACTTGAAAGGTGGTTTTAAGGTACAGCTGACTGAGCTGGATGCCTGCTTGGCCACACATAGAGGAATGGCTGGTTAGATTCCTGTGCTGGAGAGCACCAAGAGATCATCTTATCAGCTCAGTGCTTGCCAGATTTCAAATATATTCAGTAACTGTCTCCAGCATGAGGATGATGGATGCTTTGGTGCTGCTTAGCCTACTGCTTCATCACTTCTCAGGTGCACAATGCTGCAGAGCCCCAACGCTGATTTTCTTACTCATCTTGGGCAAAGCCTGAGCAGCTTCAAAGTGGTCAGGTCACTTTCAAAGACAATTCACCTTTCATGCTATGAAAGCCTATTTTTTTAACTTGGAAAGAGGCACTAAAAGGATCAGATACGAGCCTCGATTTAGTCCTGCTTCAGTGGACTATCATATTTGCACTCTTGCTGTGGACAGAAATAGTTGCAGCCTTAGACCCTCAGTCAAGGATGCAATGAGGAAAAACCTCACTTTCCAATGCATGCTATGACTGCAACATCAGGTATCTAAATTTTACTGCTGAAAAGCAGCTGGTCCGGCTCCGCATGCTGCCTTGCAGCCACTACCACAGCTCTCCAGCTCTGGAGAGCGGGGACCGAGGTCCTGAGCAGTGCCAAGGGCTGACAAACTTCTATGTACTTCACACTGATGATGGTCCGGCCTCAGGCTTTGTGACTGGAAAATGTGCTGGTACACATGGGCAGAGGCAATAGTTTAAAAATATAAATGTCCTCTCTCCTTCCTTGTTTGTTTAACTTTATCTTTATAGCCTTATCAATGTTTTCTGAGTCTACAGTCATTTTTCTTACAACACAAAGAGGAGGAAGAATGAAGTGAATCATTTAATTATTGATTGAGAAGTGGGCTTTAGAAAACAATCCTTACTCTTTTTATATTGAGCCGAAAGATTTTTTTTTTGTCACTGTTTACCAGCATGGTATATATCAGCACTCACCCATCTGTGACTTGACAAAAACCCCAACTTTTCCTTGACAGTGTCTGTACCTAAAATTAATTCAAACACTTTACTAAAGAATCCATACCTTTCAAAATAACATCTGCTGATAATTTCCCTTGGTTTAGCTTTTTTTCATATGCTGCATTTGGTAGAGAGGCATGTGGATGGGCTGAGATACCCTGTCACTCTCTTGAGGGATGCTTGAGAATGACAAGGCTCATCCCACTGATTTTTTTAAAACAGTTCTCTTTTCAGAAGAATATTTAAATGATTTTTTTTCCCTTTACAACTATATGTTCTTAAAAAAAATCAGAAATAATTATACAAACTCGTTTTATCAGTCACACAGGTCTATTTAACTGGCTGCTAGCAAAGGAAATAGTTTGGGAACTGAAAAAAATTTTCTCAGACCTCTATATTTAAGATAATATAATCCCGATTTCCAACCATTTCATCCACAGTATGTTCACACTCAGAAATGTTCATTCTCTTGTTGTAATTTAATGTTTGATACAATTTTATTTGGTTCTTTGCCATGCTCTGGGCTCTAGTCGTGTGCTCTTTGCTGATCAACGAGTAGATATGAAAAAAGCAGAAAGCAGTAGCGGAAGGGAGCCTGTCTCCAGCTGGCAGACATCCACTCAGCCGAGGAGGGTTTTCCAGATTTTCACCAGCTGAGGTGCAGCCCCATAAGTTTAAACATACTGTGAATTTGCAAACAAAGAGCGTTCACATAATGTATTCCTTCCTGCCTATTTTTAATTCATAGAAGCAAAACCTCAATTTCATTGGAGCCCCCTGAAGAATGAGGAATGTTTGAAAATTTATTGCTTTAAACTCTTTTTTTTTCCCCTCTGTTCCCATCAGGGCTTAGCCTAGTACGTGCCCCAGGCGCATCGCTGAGGACAGCCAGTCAGGGCCCCCTGGCCAAGTGCCGCAGCAGATCTGTGGCACAGATGGTTTCACTTACACCAGTGAATGTGGGATCTGTGCCTGTAATGTGTCAGTCCGATGGAAAGAACATGCTTTCTGAGTGACAATCCCCTAGCCCCTGGCCTTTCCCTGTGCTTTTCCAATTTATCCTCCTTTTCTCCTTCTTCACTTGCTGTTTGTGCTCGAGGGGAAATCGTGAAGATTTAGCAGAGAAAAGAAAATAGCTGGAGTGGAAATCCAAATGATGCAGCATATTCAGCTGGCATGGGTTTGTTGACTGACAGGATTATAATAGTCAGAGATGGTAAAACCACTTCATTATCGGTGGTTAACTCAGATGAACTCTCCTTCACTTGCATCACTTGGGAGTTTTATTTACATTCCCAGCAGCCGTCTTCCTTTGGGAAAATGGTCGTACTGAGTCTCTAATGGCAGACTTTCCCTTCTTCAGAGAACATGGGACACCCAGGGACTCGAGAACAGCAGTCATCCCAGTGACTAAGAAGGAAGGCAAACCAAGAAGCAGCCTGAACTCCCATTGCTGTTTGTGGCAGCATCCCAAATAATGTCAGCCGGATGCTGAGCAGGCAGCGTACGATTGGGCGTAAGTGATGCATATACCTTCTGTTGACATTTTATTTGGCAGTGATTTAGCACTGGTTTCCTAATATTGCTACTTTCCACAGGCTGCATTCAAATGTATGAAGATAAGGATGGCAAAAAGATGCAAAATATGAGACAAATATCAGAAAGATTTCTTTGCTATGCAAGCATGCACAAACTTCACTGACAGCATCAGGAAAGTGCAGCATAACCTATTTCAAGACCAGAGAAGGAGACACACAAAACCTTCACAGATATCGGTGCATTCAGCTCTCCTGAGACAAGAATTTTTGTCAGGTTGCAAATAGGGCTCAGTGCCCAAGCCAGGGGACGTAGGGGCCGTGTTATCATGTACAGCTTAGCAGTTGTCATGCACGTACTAACACGTTAAGTAAACAACTGCATTACTTTGCTAGTGCAGCAGTTTAGAGATGGTAGAAGTCCTGCTATCTACCTCAATGTTTGTGAAATAGGAAAATCCCGTAATTCAGCAGCATACTCATTTCTGTCAACACCAACGGTGCTTCACACATGTCCAGCTGCAAATAATCAGCTAGTGGTCTCATTAAAACTCAACTCTGCATAATAAATTAAATTATTCCCCTTTCTTTTGATGTTAATAATGAAGGAAGAAGTGTTCAGTGGTTATGATGTTAATAGTCCTTCAGCTATAAAAACTCCTTCCATCCAGTTCCTCCTATTCCAGCCAAGTGTTCACGTTATAGTGACATGATGCATTCAGTCTCTTCCCCTATTCTCCCTCTCTTTCCCAACAGGGAGAGCTGTGGATTTTCCTTCTTAGCTTGTTGCAACCTATCTCTCAGAAAAAAAATCTCTACTTGCTGTTTTATTTACAAGATCTTTCTTAAAAAGCAAACCATAATTCATCTCAAAACCCAGAGCTTCTTGATTTTCTTCCCATAAATGAAAGCAAGCACCTTCATTTGTCTTTTCCAAACATTGTTTCTCATATGAATTTTTGCTAGTTTTTTGGCTGATAGGTTGAGATCTGGGAATGTGTTTTTGTCTGAGGCTCTACTTGCTCCTGATCTGCATTGCCTCATCATGTGCTTTCACAAGGAAAGAAAACTTTCCCTGGGGGTGTGATACATTGATGTTTCTTGGGGCAGTTAATGGGCAGAGAGATGCCTCCAGGTTACTGTGGCAGCGATGGACTGGCATGTCCAGGAACACCTGCTTTTTCACTTGTATGTGTCATTATCTGTGTATAAACTTCTGCACCTCTAGCCCCCTGAAGGGAGGGCAGAGCCCCAGCTCACCCTGACCTGAGCTTACATGAAGCAGGTCCCAGAGAATGGCCCAAAGGGCTGTGGAGCCACAGGCTGATGGGCATCTCACTTGCAGACCTGGGGCTAGTCTGAAAGCCCAGAGTTCAAGGCTTCGTCTGTTTACGCAAGGAGATTCTTCCTCAGTTACCCACTACTCCTGATAGAGCTCAGAAAAATCGTTACTCCAGTCCTCCTGACCCCTGGTCAAGAGCATAAAAGGAAACCATAATTCGTTTACAGCCAGTCCTCCCCAAAATGCACAAACTTGGTGTGTTACTTGCCAAGAGGAGGGAGATGTAAACATTGAAGGTTAATTACCCTCTTGTCAAAAGGACTTTGTGATCTATAGACATGTCTGTCAATCTTATGAAACAGAACTGAGGGGAGCGAGCACTGAAGGCATGTTCCTATGCTAAGTTAATGAGACTTGGCAGCTCACAGTGAAGAGATGATCCCTGTGCTTCATGGGAGATAGCAAGCTGTCTCCCCAGCCAGCCTTGCCATAGCCTTCATACTGTAGTCGCATCAGAATACTTATTCCTCTGTAAACAAGCTCTCGAATGCAGCTGTCCAGGGATCAAATGATCTTCCTTGAGGCCTTTGTATTCCTCTTTGCTGCTTGGTAGCATGCAGCAATTGCTCATCCCAACCATACTGAATTACTTTTCTGAGCCCTGCTAGTTTGTCAATTAAAATATCTTACTTCTGCCTACAAGCCTCTCTTGGCAATGATGCTCCTTGGTGGCTTGCATAGCTGTCTGAAATCCAAGGGACATCGCCACGATCCCCCTGCCGTGTGCTATTCTGGTGACGTGCATGCTGCTAGATGACTGGTAGCTTGAAAATGCCTCATCTGCTGTCCTTTGGAGATGCATTCAACTGTTCCCTCAGTTTATATAACCTTAAAGCAATTTGCTTTCATGGCAGAACATGCTTATTCATTCTATTTTAACTATGCATTGAGCTATAAATAATGTCTCCTTATAGATAAGAATCTATTGAATTTTTTTTTTTTCCTACCTTTGGAAGATCTTCTCCTGACCCCCTTCTCCTGAAGGTCCTGAAGGAGACCTTCCCATTCTTAGCAGAAAAGTTACCAGACTGACTTTCTCCTGCCAGGCAGCCATGAATGGTGCCAATCCCAGGTCTGCTGCTACTTCCCTGCACCCACCTCCTCACTGTTCCTGCCTGGGCTGTGGCAAAGATGAAATGAGCACTCAGTGATGCACAGCTGAGATCACTGAAGTGTCAGGAAAACTGATTAAACCGATGGTTTCCTCTTCCTCTGGCCAGCTGCAGGATAACATTTCCTGCATTACCTCCAAACCGCCTTCCCTGCAGTATGTTCACTTTAAAGAGCAACAGATCACCCAAACGTTCTGCTGTTTAGTGCCTCCTTTTTCTTCTGCTCATTCTAGCATTTTCCTGCTTTTACTAGAGTAACTCTTGCCCTGTGCAATGGAGCCCTGACCTGACATCCCCATCATCCAGAAACTGCCCAGAGTTGGAGCACTGCATGAACTGGTGAGAAGTGAAGGTATGTCCTTAGAGCTGATGCTGTTGAGATCTACATCTAGTCCAGACTGCAGCACAGCAGTAAAGTGGCCGCTATTTTGGCAGCTGATTTCCTGTGGTGCAGATATCTTTGTTGTTGGTTTGAATACTGATGTTCTTCTGGGGAAGTGTTGTGACGGCAGGGGGCCTGGGCTGTTGCAGAAGTGGAGAGACTTTGAAATCATTGAGAGCTAATAATGTTCTCAAATTTGAATAGTTTAGTGTGGTGGGTTTTTTTTTTTTAACAATTATTACAATCTATTATTTTTATTGTACATTTTACTGGTCATTCCCCATAAGAATGTGCTGGGGCCCCTTTGTACTGCTTACCCGTGGCCTTTTAGCAAAGGCTGTAGGAAAACTCTGAGGCTGCTCTCCTGGGTCATGGAGAAGTGTTATGTTCCTCCATTAATAAAAACTATCTATAGAAGTGAGCACTATGTCAGTACAGTATACATAAAATAATTTGGGTTCGAAGAGCTCTCTAGAGTTCTCTAGCTCAACCCCTGCTCAAAGCAAGGCAAAAGTCAAAGTCAGCTCAGGGTGCTCAAGGCATTCCTTGTTCAGCTAGGTTTTCAGTTTCAGTTTTCAGTTACTGCTTGATCACCTTCATGGCAAAGAATAATTCCTAGTATTCAATCAGAATTTAATCCTCTTGCTGTGCAGCTCTGAGAAGACTCTGTCCCTCTCTTCTCTATAACAGATGTCCCTGCCATCAGAGAGCTGCAGATAGCAGTGAGATCCCCCGTAGCCATCTCTTCTCCAGGCTGGAGAAGCTCAGCTCCCCCAGCTTACCCCAAATGCCTTGTGCTCCAGCCCCTGACCAGCCTGGTGGCCTCTGCTGGACTTGTTCCCATGTGTCAACATCTGTCCTTGCAGTGGGGCCAAGTACATTTATTTTATTGCATAAGTAATGTGAAACCATGTTAGCCTTCACCTTCAGGGTACAAAGTTCTGCACATGGTCTTATTAGTTCAGGAAAATATTCACTGGGGTTACCTGAATCAAACTCTATTTAATGAGTTCATAAGCACATGGATATGTTTTCATATTGATGTGTTTTAATCATATCAGTGACTTTGTTTGCTTTATTTCTTAGTTCAAATGGTGCCTTCAGGCACTAGGTGAGAGGCAGATCTTCCATTTGTTGTGTATCGGTTTCTCCAAGCTTGTGGCTCAGTACAATTAGTTATTGGCCACACTGCGGCCAAGAGAAAGACAAAGATGGAAACTGCAGTCTGAATTGTATTTAGCAGGCATTTTGGAGTGATTAGAGGCAATTTCATGAAACAGCTACAACTAATTATTGTTATTTCCCATTTTACAACAGCTATTTGTTAATTAAATAATGTGACAAAACCCAGGAATGTTTGGAAAAGTGTATTAAATAATTTGTCATTCATTTATCAGTGT
>NW_010289827.1:22731-57277 GCF_000700745.2 Antrostomus carolinensis | reverse complement strand
ACATCAGTTTTGATTCTGAGAATGTGAAATCGATACTGGCAAAAACTGTAATGGGAGATTTAAAACAAGAAATTCCTTGGGCAAGTGAGAGAGGATGTTGTATAATGGCCAAACCCTGCCCCCAGTGTCAGCCCACAGACCTTCTGGTGCTCAGGACTATAACACGTGGTACCCCAAGATGTGGCACTGCCTTTGTTTACTTTTAGATCTCTGCCCTTGCGTTGGCCTCTGCACACGGGAGGATTTTCCTCTAGCTAAATGGTTATTAGCCATATGCTGCATCTGACTTTAAGGATTAGAAAACCATAATGAAGTGTATTACAGCATGAGATCAGTGGCAGGACTGCAGACCAAATCTTCTTTCTAACTGTTCTTCCAGGTGTAGCTAAGAACTGAGCAACATGTCCTACAGCACAAGCTTAGCCAGCTGTGGGATTTTTCCATGTTGTTATTGGAGGTAGGGTAATCTGGAGCTGTAACTCCGAGTGGGGAAAGCTGTGGACATTGGCTGGAGGCTGAGCATGAGTCTGAAACCTGGTGATTTCTGGGTATCATTTTTGTGGCTTGCCTCACAGGGGAGACCGGTGTTTGCCAGTCAGCACTTAGTTGTCACAGACTCGAGTTTCCCTAGAGTGTCTGTAGGTACAAGAGTGAAGGAATGGATCTACTGAACATCCATCAGATGGGTGTTGTGGTGGTTGGAGGAAATCTGGGTTGCTCAGGGCCAGTAAGTGCCAAACCCAGTGATGAACCTGGCACCTGCAGCGGAAAATATTTCTCTGCTGTATACAAGTTGGGGCTGGGAAAGGTGGGGAGGATGATTTGCAGAGGTCTTGCTGCCTGGCTGGAGAAGTCAGTGGCAAAGATCTTATTTGACCCAGAAAGCTGTACCTCGTTCCAACTGTGCAGAGAGTGTGTGTGTGAAGTGATGAAGGCAACAAGCGTGGCATGTGACAGCAGCCTCAGTGTGCTCCTGTACTCACTCAGGGGAAAAGTCTCTGGCTTCCAGAGACACCATCCACAAGGCACATTAGGGCAATACATCTTGAAGATGTGCCAAATCTAAAATATTCATGCACGCTCCCTGTAATTTATAGAAACACACTCAGCAGCATAATTATTTTAATGCTTCTCCCTGTGAAGAAACCCATCGCTTTTATGTAAAAATGTACCTTATACATCCGCACAGCCATGCTGCAGCCTTCGTAACATGCCAGTGCCCAGGAGAGGTGATTCCATATGCTACGGTGCAATTTATACATTTAAGTATTAAAATATACCCTTTAGACCACTATGGTGTGTCAGACATGGACACAGCAGCTTGGGCCAACTTTCAATGGTTTCAGCTGAATTTCTTTTGGTTGATGGTGATGCCTTGTTTGTTCAAGAGAGCACCCATAAAGCATCTTCTGTTCTGCAGCTCTGATGGTGCTGAAGTTATCCTAAGCACAACGCTTAGCTCCCATGACCAAAAAACCCCAGGTATGCTTGCCATTTTGGACCTGTTTCAAGGTGAGAAACAGGTTAAAGGCAGAACTCACTCCTGCAAAATGACACCTGCTAAAACAGCAGAGGTCCAGACCTCAGCCAAGGAAGGAGCAACTTGGAGATTGGCACGAAGGCTGGAAGTGTAAGACAGGAAAACTAGGATAGGCTCTACGTTTTAAGTGTCATTTTCTAAAATATCTGTAGAGGGAAAGGACCAACTGTACTTTCAAGTATAGCCGGTGCTAAGTAAATAGGTTCCCAAACCTTCAGTGTCTTTTGTTCTTAATATGGCTTGGTGGAACAGTTTGGATCAGTTTGTTTAACTGTGACTGGGTCTGTAAATAAGTGCTCCCTGCTGATAAGGTTCAAGTGACATTTTTAGTGGCATTTGACAGAATTTAACCTACTCTTAAGACTTCTGATGAGCTCTTCTATACCCAGGCAGTGAAACTGTCAAGAAGCCCTTTATTTTATCAAACCATTGCTAAATACCATTAGCTTTACAGCTTAGACACAGTCCTGCCAGACTCGCCTGACAAGGCTTAACCAGTTCTGCTGATGGCAAAGCCACACCTGACTTGTGTTCATACCTAGTAGTGAATATCCAGGAATGTGGGGAAAAAAGCCCACCCAAAACCAGAAACGGAAGCAGAGCTTCTTAGCCTGACCTGCAAACCGGCAGTACTGAGTGCTCTGCCTAAGCTGCTCCCTGATGGGAGGTGTTGCTCTGGAGGGACAACTGAATTACCTGCTGTTCACTCCCCCAATATTTTGTGCTCTTTATGTTTCTGCTAGAATCCTCAAGAGGTTTCTTTTGTCTAAAAGGCTGTTTGCTTGGTTTTGACCACTGAGAACATGTGATACTTGTCTCAAGCTATTAACCAGATGTCCAGCCAAAATCAATTGCCTTGCAGATGCAGACCATTACCTGCAAGTCAAGACCTCAATAAATATTACCAGCTTCATTGTACCAGTGACAGATTCTGCTGGTTGTTTTATGTTACAGTTGAACAATTTAGACGTTGCATTTGTATATATTCGCAGTCAGCCTTGGAGAGACCATCTCACGAGCAGAGCGGGAGCAGGCAGCCTGCAGACTGGGGAAATACTTCCACCATGACCACAGCAGTTGTTTTTGTGCTCCTCTCCTTTGCGCTTTGCTGCTTCCCAGGTGAGTAACTCTTAAGGTGCCGCAGAGGCTTCATATCTGAGTCCTGGCTGTATCTAAAAAGATAAGATAGAGGATTCAAAGAGAGAAAATCTTCTCCTACAAAGAGCTAGGCTGCCTGGGTACGTTAGTATCACATAGGATGCAGGAGCAGATTTCAGGACAGTCCTAAATAGATCACTGCTACAGCTGGTTGTCATAAATACAAGTAACTGCAAGTGGATTTCCGTGCTGCTTACTAGTGCTGTTACATGTTTTACATTGTTGTTTTAACACTCTTATGCTGCTTACCCTTGTTGTTGTACAGTTGGATAAACTGTACAAATGGATAAATACTTGAAACAAGGCTGTAACGAGGTGATCAGACTTCCAGTAACTAGTCATGAAAACATTGTAATGGCACAAGCAAGTCCTGTGCAGGAGCCTGGCAACTTTCCTGCAATGCTTTTGCTGCTAATGGGGAAACAAGAGATGAAAACAAGCCAGAGTTTGGTGTTCTCACTGCATATTTACATCTGATGAAATTACAAAGTCAAAGACAATTTTTTTTTCCACACTCAGCTTCTTTAAAATGCATATTCCTGAGAACAGATGCTGTATGCATTTGCTTATCCTGCAGGTGACTATTTGCATTTATCTGTATTGACTCAGGTTTCTTTTCAGATATGTAACAGCAGCTCTTAGAGTCAAAACGGATATGTAAAAGATAAGGAAGGAAAAGCTATTCTATTTTCAATTAATAAGTCTGCCTATCTCGAAATAAAAAAGAACAAAGCTCTTCAAAAACATGTTTCATCACAGCCAGCAATAACCAATGCTATTATAGTTATCAACATAGGAAAAAAATTAATACATAGTTTATTTAGTTCAGGAAACCAGTCACTGGAAATCATTCAGTTTGGTCCTGCGTAGAGGAATTTTACATCCAGATTTCCAGCTTTAACTGAGGTCTTATTGTATTGGCTTTGTTTCACACTTTCTGCCACTCTTTTGTTTTCCAGATGCTGCCTTTGGGGTTGAGGTGAGTGGAAGATTTCTTTCTGTCACTTTTTGCAGGCATGTGGCCTGGTAAAGACATAACCAAAGGAATTGAAAAAACCTCAGGCCTGTAGATGCTTAGCTGTTTGTCACCTAGAATTAAATTAGTGTCATTTTAATCAGATTCTACAGTGTAAAACATTAAATTGTACTGTTCTTTGCTCTACATCTATGCTGTACATTAATAATGTAGTAGTAGTAATGATATAAAATTTTTTTATTAGGTCATTTTTCATTAACTTTAAACTGGTCTAAGGTTTAATCTGGTCATGTATGATTAGCCCTAAACTGATAGCAAGAGACTGTGATATCAGAACCTACCTGAAGGCAACCTACTGAAAAAATAACATACTATGAGACACTCCAGCTTACACACACCAGGAGAGTTATGAACATAAAATGTCTTCTCCACCCTGTTGATGTATGTTCCTTTAGCAGGTAGACTGCAGTACATATCCCAACTCTACAAATGAAGAAGGCAAAGATGTGTTGGTCTGCCCCAAGATCCTCGGCCCCATCTGTGGTACCGATGGAGTCACCTACAGCAATGAGTGCCTGCTCTGTGCCTACAACATGTATGTACTGCGTGGAAGCTCTCAGGCAGCAATGCTTAGGACTCCTGGCAGCACCACTTTTCAACAAATAGCGATCTGTCATACATCTCTTGTGTCAATTCTTTCAAAATGAGCTTGGGTATTGCTGCATGGCACTCCATTGCCTAGACATTGCTTTAGTCACCGTGTCTCTCTTTTGCAGGTTTTTCTTCTTCAGCTCAAGGATCAGCCAGATGACAGCCCCTAGGGCACATCTCATCACAGCAAAGCAGAGCAAAAGGGCTGAGAGATGCTCTGCTCTGAACTGCCCAAAATGGTCCTAAAGCTCTCAGAGTCTTTACATCCCTGCCAGTCACACAGTGCTAGCTGGTCAGGGAGGATGGCACTACCTTCTCAAAGACTATATATATGCATGACTGATAAAGAATCAGCTTTCCCTTGAGTTAGTTACATATTTCCAGCACCTAGGATGTAGCAAGACATTTTTGCTGAACTTCCTAACTTTTGCCTTTTCCTCTTCAGACAATATGGAACCAATGTCAGCAAAGACCATGATGGAGAATGCAAGGAAATTGTCCCTGTAAGTGAAATCAAGGGCAAAACAAGAGGCATATCCTGCTTCTGATAGCCAAAGCTGCTTATTGTCTCCCCCAATAAATAATTCAAACACTAAATAAGAGAACATATGAGATGTCAGAATCTTGCATTTGTCATCTTCAGGTGAACTGTCATCATAGTGACATACAAAAAAGCACTTTTCTTGCTGTGTGGTATCCTAGGCGGCCAAACAAACCCACTCATCAGATCTACTTGCTTTCTATAAGTAAGCTTTCACCAGTGCTTCTTTGTGTGTTCCCTCAACAGGTGGACTGCAGTAGATATCCCAACACAACAAACGAGGAAGGCAAAGTGGTGTTTCTCTGCAACAAAAACTTCGACCCTGTCTGCGGTACTGATGGGGACACCTATGACAACGAGTGCATGCTGTGTGCCCGTAGCCTGTGAGTACTGCCTGTGCAGAGCTCTCCTGTGAGGGACAAGAAGTGCTTAGCACTTCTGGCAGCTGCTCTTCTGAATAGCAGACCTTTTCTGTAAGACACTTGGACATTGACCCTCCTCTTTCCCTGGCAACTAAACATCATTTTTCTTTGATTAGAAGGAAAACTGTGCCTTTGATCTAGACAGAGAAGTAGAGGGCTGGGTGAGGATCTAACACAGGACAGAATGCTTCTCTTAACTAAGTTAAAAAGGTTTATGTGGCAGATGCTGCTTTGTGGAGGACAGCAACTAACCGAAGGTGCATCTACATTGTCATACAACCTAGCTCCTAGTTCACCCTAACACCTGGACCCTCCTTTGTGCTTCACATCATGCTATAAAACATCACTCCAGCAGGCTGTGGTTCCACCTGAGCTGGTATCTAGAGCCATGTGGACACAGTCTAAGCTGGACATCTCCTGTATGGCATATGTTGTACATGAGGCTGATCATTGCTGGGACATGGGGTTCAGCAAAGCTCCCTAATGCAGGTGTCTTCCTTTCCCAGGGAGCCTGGAACCACTGTTGGCAAGAAGCATGACGGTGAATGTAAGAGGGAAATTGCTACAGTAAGTGAACTGCATCATGAGGGACAGGGTTTCAGTCCCACTCATGTCAGGGAAAGCACTGCCAGTGTACCTGCAGCAGCGCCCAGACCAGCAGCTTCCTACAGCAATGTAACTGCTGCTGTGCTTCAGCACAAGGAAGATTTTGCTTTCTCCACATGTAATATACATTATCTGCACTAACATCAGAAAAGGAAGGGGGTGACTGCACAGGAAGGGATCAGTAAAAGAGTGGTAGCAGAAATAATCTATCATGGCAGAACTGAGAATAAGAACAGAAAATGGCTTTTGGGATCAGACCAATGATCCATTGAGCTCATGATGGTCTGATGCAGAGCCTGCTCTTAGCAGGGGTCATAAGGACTGTGTTGGAGAGAGAAAGAATAGAGTGAGTATGTATGGAACATCTACACTTCCAGCCTCCAGCTATTTGCAGATGATGGAGTTCAGCTAGGTGCAATTTCTGTGTAGTCAGTAAGCCTTGATGGATTTCTCCTCCATGAAATTCCTCAGCCTTTTCCTGGACCTATACACATTTTTTTGCACTACAATACCTCTCAGCAAGTGTAGGTAGCACCCATTGCACAAAGAAACAAAATCCTGCTCTCACAGTATCTAGCTAAGTGCTGATCTTCCTGTTTTAAGACTATGGGAGAGATCCTGGATCCTTAGACAGACACCAGCACCTACACTTCTCCAGACACCAGTGTTGTTTACATTTAATTTCCTGGCCAGGTTGGGAACACGGTGTAATGTGATCACAAGCATGGCACGTTCACTGAGTGAACTGCTGCTGCTTAGAAATGCTGTGGTCAGGTTATGATATACATCTCTTCAAAGAGGAAATTATGATCTATTTTTATATTATTCAGTTCTGGCACAGGAGAAACTGACACCTCATTTTATATCAGATTGTGCAAGGAAGTTAATTACTTTTAGTTAGATCATTATCATTAGCACTGCAGCTGTAGCAAGGGGTTGAAGCCTTTCTGCTATTGACTCCTTCATATCCTTCACATCAGACTTTTTATTTATTTTTTTTTCAGGTTGACTGCAGTGACTACCCTAAACCTACCTGCTCAGCTGAGGACATGCCTCTCTGTGGCTCTGACAGCAAAACATACAGCAATAAGTGTAACTTTTGCAATGCAGTCGTGTATGTACAAACATGATCACATTTATGTTATCAGTTGCCTCCTTTAGGTACAAGTTTACACAATTGCTACTTGTTTGCTGACCAGTGTTGATTAGGGGGTTCACAGAATCACAGAATATCAGGGATTGGAAGGGACCTTGAAAAATCATCTAGTCCAATCCCCCTGCCAGAGCAGGAACCTAAATAAGATTACACAGGAAGGTTTGATGCAGGAGAGAGTACCAGCCATCAAGCCAACCATTCTATTTTTTTTTTCTTCTCATTAGAGCATACAAAGGGCTGTGTCTGGTTTGTTAGTGTGAATGGTTTGAAGACCATTAAACTTAATGGAGTTTTTCTTGCACATTGAAAAAAAGATAATTGAAGTTTCATTATAGTTCCACAAAATATTTTCAGTTTCAAGAATGGGTTAAATAATTTCACTTATCTCTTAATAATCAAATACCTAATAGGACTTTGAGTCTGCAAGTTCTTTGGCTCTGGGGCAGGATCCTATCTGATATCTTCTCTAGGAGCCAAGAAAAAAGGACAGATTACAGCAAGCAGGATTCTGGGTCTAACCTGTTCTTTCTTCTCCTCGCTTTCAGGGACAGCAACGGGACTCTCACTTTAAGCCGTTTTGGAAAATGCTGAGTATCGGTGCTGAGACAATTCACCACAGGATCCCCACTGGCAAATCCCAGCTGAAGATCTCGCCTCAGTTCATCTCGCCCTCTGGGGAGCTCAGCTCACTCCTGATTTTCTTTCTCAATAAACTAAATCAGCAACATTTATTTTGTCTTGTTTCATGTGTTGTCTTATGAAACATTGTCTTTTGATTTGTTGAATGCTGATGCCAGGCTGAATAGGTTACGTGCTCATAGCTCTGGGATATAAGAACATCTTGCTCCCCTCCCTCTCATAAAAGGCAGAAAATTAAACACCGATGCATAAACCTCAGAGCTGTGTGACTTTGCACATAAAAGACAGTCAGCCCACGTTAGAGTTCAGGCCCTTTTAGGCATTCGACATTGTAAAGTGTTGAAACACCGTGCTGAAGTGCTGATGCTGGCTAATCTCTCCCAAGGTATTTCTGGTGCACTTTCCCTGTGCAGGCACTATCAGCAGAGCCTGTTCAGGCTCTGGTGGTGTCTGCACCCAGAGCTGGTCTCTGCCCTCCTGAGCACAGCCCTTACCTGAAGTGTAGCACTCTGCAAGGGCAGTCTGTCAGCAAAGCCCGTATTTTTCAGACATGTGAGTGGGCCCTGCCTATTTGTTTGGGTTCTCCAAATGACACATTTCTATGTTTTTCTCGTCTTGAACTCGTCCTTTAATCACCTCCAAGTGTTTTAAGATAAATGTCTTCCTAGGGAAGACTTAATTCTGACTACTTGTCTTCTCTCTTAGTCTTTAATAACATAATACTCTTTGCCAGCCCAAGAAGTATTTCAGCAGTGTTTCAAAATCTGAGGTCAAAGTATCCTTCTGTTTTTTGAGAGTGTGACCTGTCATTGGTGTATTGTTCATGAAATTTATTCTGCTTTTGTCTTCTGTTGGAGTATTGAATTGGTGGGGTTTTGATGCATACAAGAGAAACATAAATAAATTAGGCATATCCCTTCTAAAAAGTAATATCTCCCAAATGCATTTCTTCTGGGATTCAAAGGGAGGGGGATGTTTGTTTTCTTGGTGGAATGAGGTTGTCCAAAAAAGTAATGCTTCAGTAGTAAAACAAAGGATTTATATTGAGATGGGCAGATAGATGAAGCGGTGATTTCCAGATTGGGTTCAACTTTTCTGGGATCCAGGCTAGGGTCTCACATCATTCTGTCATCATCAGACTATCAGTCCATTACTGCAAATCTAACCCACAATGCTAATGGCTTTTAGGGGAAATAGCAATTGTAAATTCTTTGTATATGCCCATAAAAGTTGCTTCATCTCTTGTCCAGTCCAAGGACTCCCTTCAGTGTGTGGGACACCCTCTTGCTTGCCTTCCCAGTTCACTGTTTTCCTGGTTTCAGTATAACTTAATGATACTTTACTGGGATGAAGCATGAAAATAAAACTAGAGACTTTCCACTCTGGAAGCCATTCATTCAACATTTTGCTCGTGAAAAAGCATTGCATGTAAATGGACACTGATAGATGCACTTAGAGAAAATCTGACAGCAGTCGCTGCTTAGGTTTTTATGGTTGCTCTTTTGCCTGCAGGAATTTTCTGTGATCCTTCAGAAGGAACCTGTCACATATTTCACTTGAAATAATGACACAGAGAGTGCTTCTAACATATCTAAACTTCTTGTGACACCCTTGTTGACAAAGAAGCATTCTTCCTGGCTTCCAGCATGGCTCACCTCTGTTGAGATTGCCACCTCACAAAAGTCCAGGAATGTTCTTCAGAATGAGGGTGGGTGACCCAAAAGTGAATGCCCGCGCGTGCACACAAACATGCGTACGTATATATAAGCGTGGTTACCACCTGAGGGCAGAATTAAGGTTTCGTTTCCTGAGCAAAGCACAAGCTCCGCTGCAGGGAGACGCTTCAGCCACCATGAGGACAGCAGGCGTGTTGCTGCTGTTTGCTCTTGCTCTTTGCTGCATCCCAGGTGAGTAGCTTTACTGCCTCCTGCTCTGCCTTTGAGTAAGCGCTGGCTTACTCAAAAACCACAAAAAGCATCCTCAGACTGGAAAGAGCTTCATTCTACAAGGACTTATTTACTCCTAGAAAGATAGTGTTGAAAAGACTTGACATCAAAGACTATCACTTATGGGGTAATATTTTAGCAACAGAACTGAGTGGGTAAGAACAACTGTGGGAACAGCTCTACTCTCAGCGCTAGTTTATGCATAATGAAAGAAGTGACATGTACGTGGTACAACCCGGAGACTCAGACATCCAGTATTTAACCTCTGAAATGTTGCAGAAACACAAATTATTTTACTGAATGAAAGCGAACATTTCTTGTAGTCATCCTGAACTGAGATGCAATCTGAGAGCCTGAACAGCTGTAGAAGCTTTATAAAAATTACATCTCACTAAATAGTCCTCTTATTTAAGAGCTACTGTGACAATGCATACCCTCTGTGTACTTGCCAGCTTTACGACCCGTGTGCCTCAATAACTTGCTTAGCTTTGACTACATGTCCTGCTCCATCCTTTGAACCATGGAAAATGTTGTTTGTTTTTTTTTTTCTTTCATTTTGTACACCCTTTTCCATCTTGGCTGTAAACCTCATTAAAAAGTTATACTACAGAATCAGTTGTTGTAAACATTCTAATCAATGTTGTAAACATAAAATATGGCACAAAGTTTTTCCTGAAATTCCTTTTGTCTAAGAAGTAATTTGCTAACAAACACTGGATTGGAATTTGTGTATTCAGAGCATGCATTCACAGTTGTTTTAACAGAACCCATAAATTGCATTTGTTTCATATTTCCTTCTTTTTTCCTTTTTTTCCAGATACTGATGCACAGCAGGTAAGGGATAGACCTTTCTGTTTGCCATAATTTCTTTCCTTAAAGCAGTTTCTGTAGAAATCCTTACTAATCACATTGTGATCGAGCATTTCAAAATCCCGAGTCATCCAGCTGTCTGAACAATATTTGCCACAGATATTATTGGGTGAAATTGCCATTTTCATCTGATGATAGCTTCAACAAGTAGTGCAGTATTCAGTTTGTGTCCAAGTTACTGTCAAAGTTACTGCAGCAGCATTTACAATGGCTCTGCATCACTGAGGGCAATGTACCACCGTAGTCCTGCCCCGTCCCTGGGGTTTTTCTCGGTAATTGCTGCTGGTCAGTACTGGGGGGAGCTCAGGGTGTGTGGGGGGGTCTCCTAAAGTCACCTTTCTTACATACCTGTTGTTGAGAGCTTTTTTGTGAACAATCATTGTATCTAGCCAGCAGATTACTGCAGTGACTACGTGGTACCCAGAGATGTCTGTACTTTGGAGTACGTACCACACTGCGGGACCGACGGCATAACATACGCCAACAAATGCTTATTCTGCAATGCATTCCTGTATGTATGAAAATAAATCTCTTCAGTAGCTAAATGGTGAACTAACTTAGCTTTAACTAATTAGTCTTGGAGACTGGTTGCAGAAAAAAAGTTCTTTTATTTTGTGTTTGCCTGTGCTCCTACTAGCAAGGGTCAGCTTTTTAATTGGGACAATTTGCCAGGAATTCCTTTATTTCAGATATAAATAGATATCATTTAGTAGAGTTCTTAATTTCCCTGTTAAGTAATTATCATAGAATCATACCATGGTATGGGTTGGAAGAGACCTTAAAGATCATCTAGTTCCAACTAGATTCCAACTAATTGCTGAAGAGCTTTCTTCCAGCAAATGAACTCTATTTCCTACAGACTATTTGTTCTTCTTTCCTTTAAATTAAGTCTTTATCTTGTCTTTGAATGTTAGTAATAAAAGGAAATAGCTAGAATAGTGTTCAGAAGTTTTCTGGTTTGGTTAAGTTATTCTATGATAGATCCTTCACCAGAGGGAGAGACAAACAGATGTTCTGTCTCTGAGGTACTGATTTCTTTCTCTGCAGGAGAAGCCATGGGACTCTTGGCTTGAGGTACCTTCGGGAATGCTAACTTCTCAACAGGCTTCAGCTCAGAAAGAGGAATCCTCCCTGGCAATCTTCCCCATGGCAGGTGCTCCCCTAAAGCCTTGTCCCGAACCTTGAAACTTCCTGCTGCATCTTGAAACCTCTGCTTAATAAAAAAAAGCCATCAGCATTTATGTCTTGTTTTAATAGTATGTCTCATTCTGGTTTTACCTAAGATGTTGCATGATTACATCACTGCAACAGTCATGGGGAGTGGATATTAACGGGCAAATGACAGGGAGAGGGAATACATTTTTCTGACCTACAAAGAAATCAACTCCAACCACAAAGGCAATGGGCAGATCTTGAGGGCATTTGCCTTTATGCAGCCTTCCAAAAGAAAACCAGGTCTGGAGATGCATCCTGGTGCAATGCTCCAATTGATTTATTCCACTAAGGGCATCCCGGATAGACACTCTGCTTGGGTGAGCCGAGTTATCTGCCTCCCTAACCTCTGCTGTCACATAACTGCTGCCTTACCCCTGCACTGCTGTATGGTAGACTTTGGCAGCATGAAGAGACTCCAGGCAAACCTTAACATACATATTATTGAGGCAGCCCCAAGACTGTTGCACTTGGGCATGTTTTGTGGCTGTTCTGCAAGAGCCATGGAAGCACAGAGGGTCTTGCTTGAGACTGGGAGCTGCTCATCCCTGTTTCACTTTCCACGGTTAGTTCCAATTTCTTATGCCCACAAGACAAGCAGTGAAGAAGGGCAGTTTCCCAGCTGCATCTCTTCCCCTTGCAAGCAGGGTTGGAAACCCACCTTTAGGTGAGAGAAGCCCTTTTGCAATCCACTCTGCTTCTCAAAGCAATGGGACAGGACGTTTTCTCTGGGCAGGCAGATACCTGGCTGCCCACCTTCATGTTTGCAACGTTCATCGCTGCAGGGTGTTGCAGAAAACCAGTGGGCAGTCAGTCCTAATGGACCTGATGTTCGTAGGACTGCTAGCAATCACTACTGCAGCCTGTTTCTGCACCTCACCCACCACTTAGCTGCTGCTTATAGGTAATTACGTCGACTGTCCCTTGTAGGGGATCCTTTGAGATTCTTCGGCCTCTGGAAATCTCAGCTGATGAAAGGAAGGGCTCAGAGTCATAGCGTTAATTTATTATTCATTAGCAGAGAAGTGCTGGCAGTGTGGTGTGCTGTACAGGCAACAGTCTCACAGTCAAATAGTTAATGATCTTAAGTGACAATGTGTCACTTTCCAGAGACTGGAGAGAGTTGCTCTCTAAAAGGAGACAATTTCTTTCCAAAAGACATGACTCTCTGCAACCATTTAGTGCCAAGTTCCTTCCTGGGGCTGGAACATCCCTCCTGTGAGAGGAACGTCTGTGTGCGGGAAGACATTTCAGTGTCAGATGCAATTTCTTAGGACCAAGACAAGTTGAGGCTCTGGGAGGTAGAGCCAGGGTCTCAGGGGCTTCATGCTCCCTCTTGTCCCCCCCCACTGAGCGAAGGAGTTGGGGGTAAGAGAACACCAGCTCTAGCGCTTATTTTCTTTCCTGGGGAGCTGCAGAGAGGATGAGGATGGCCCCCAGGAGCCATGATGCCTTGGAGACAAGCGGAGCTTCTGATCGTGATCAAGATCCCTGTGGTCCTCAGAGGGCACCTTTCAGGAGCCAAGTCCACTAAATGAAAATCCACCAGGCAACTGAGGGGAAACTGTGAGTAGAAATGAAGGGGGACAAATCCTCCAGCCTGCTGCGGAGTTCCACAACATTACTCAGCAATAACAGAGGGCAGAGCAGGACCCCAGCTGTATCCCCAGCCCCCCTGCCCCAGCTCCTGAGGATGGAGAGGAAGACAGTCCTCTCTTATGGGCACCTAGTTGCAAATAAATTTTTTGTTGCTGCTCAATAAAATCCTGCCACAACAAGAAAAAATCCTCTCACCATTACTAATCTAACTCTCCCTCCAGGAAATTCAAGGCAGGAAACATTGTCTGCCTGCCGAGGTATTTTATGGTACAATTCTTTAAGCAGTACCTCAGCACTTTATGTCATTATCTGATGTTTGTGAATTTACGAAATGCCATTCAATTACCCCACAACCTGATTAACACATTGCATGTCGTTATTTTGTTCTGCTCTATTTTATATCAGTGCTTCTGTTTTAGTGTATTGTTCTACTTGTTGCTGGC
The DNA here is from genome assembly GCF_000700745.2 of Antrostomus carolinensis. Lineage (NCBI taxonomy): Eukaryota > Metazoa > Chordata > Aves > Caprimulgiformes > Caprimulgidae > Antrostomus > Antrostomus carolinensis. The sequence continues at coordinate 43,518 of NW_010289827.1, read as the reverse complement.
CAAAATATACCTCAGGCCAGTCTAGACCTTTTTGTTAATGCAGTTTCTCTCTGAGGCTTCATTCAGGATAAACGGTTTGTTACCACGTTCTTTCTTGATGCGGAGAAAAATAAAATGATGTTTTAAAAGAAAATTACTTGGAGACGTCGTTTTAAGGGGCTGGCTGTATCAGAGCTGTTGCAGAGAGGCAGAGCTGAGATTTGCTGAGGGATTGGGACGTGCGGGGCCAGATCCTCAGCATTTTGCTGTTAGCATGCGGCTCTCAGACTGTCAAATTATTCCAGACACCCTTGCCTGTGATATCATCTGTGCTTAAAAGAATGGAGATATGCAGGCAGCAATCAGATGGCTGAACTACAAGGAGAAATATTAGATGAGTGCGGCTTAGAGCAGGGGCTTTGCTTGCTGTAAATTGAATTAATGTTCTCATAGAAGGTCCAGTTCTGCCCCCGTGTGTACAAGTCTGGGAAGAGCAACCTGTTTTGGGAACTCTTGCAGTGTGCCACATCGCTAGTCAACTGCAAAGAAATGCATTTTGCATTTATCTTTACAGTAGCATAGCGTGGAGCACAGAACCACTTTATTCTTGATTACAGTGTGGTGTGTGACAGCAGGATACCAGAGCAAGGACAATGATACTGATGCTGGAATAACAACACGTGGTCTTGAGTGCATACATCCCCCCTTTTTTTTTTCTTAAAAAATATAAATAAATAAATAAAAATCATTTCTCTTTGTACAGGACAATGATACTGATGCTGGAATAACAACATGTGGTCTTGAGTGCACACATCCCTCTTTTTTTTTTCTTAAAAAAAATAAATAAAAAAAAATAAAAAAATCATTTCTCTTTGTAGCTAGATAAAGCCTGTGGCACGTTTTAAACTAAAGCAGGGACCATAAATGAAGAATTTTTAGGTCGTGGTAGATTATGGACGTGCTTGAGATAGGGAGTCTCAAAACCAGAGGAAAAAATTCCTGGGAAAATATCACTGCTATGGAAAGAAATAACACTGGATTAGAAACTGGGTAGAATTTCCAGAATTACTGGAAATTTACCTTAACACAAGAGGATCGATCCATCATATGACTACCAATGTTTATCAAATTCATGTGGCCATAACCTTCTTAAATGTTCACCCTCTAAGAACTTGCAATAGCAGGAAGAATTTTATTTAAACTTTTCTATGGATTTAATATCTGTAGAAACATTAAAACAATCATGTGCCCAAAGTCACTTTCATGAGCCCACCTTCATGATACTCCTGAATATCAGAGAAGGGTTTTGACAAGTGAGTTCACTTTGCCCTTTCCATTTGCAACGTGTATGACATTTCCTGAAGCTTACTCCTACAAACACATGGAGAGACAGTTGTTTTTGACTGCTCCTACCGCCTGTTTGCAACCCATCTGCTGCCCCGCAATTAGTTCTGTCCCATTGCTTCTGTTTCTTATTAGTGGAGCTCCTTGTGCAATCCCATGTCACACCTCACCCAGCAGCTCTCCCTGCCCTGCCCTGGCTGCTACCAATTATGTCCCATCCTTTCTCATGGACCCTGTAGCGAGACGCTTTCCTTGATTCTCTCCTCTCCCTGCTGCCCTGTGAAGTGTCAGGGATTACTGGAAGAAAAGAGCTGCTTTTGGAGCAGTCCTGGCTGGTGACCTCGACCCTCAGAAGCAGCATGTGGATCAGCTGATCTCTCCAGTGGATCTAATTAATCCAAGGGCAGGTGTTGGCCAAACATGAGAACGATGTTGCTCCCTAGCAGATACCCTGCCATTCACAACAGCTCCTGAGTGACCAGAGTGACTTCAGCCTGGTGGGGAGGCAACTGGAGAAGCAGCACAGTTTCTGGTAACTGGGGATCTCCAGTCTGGGGGTGGATATGGAGAAGCTCGGGTCATAGGGCTGAAGAGGAGACAGGCTACTTTCCTGTTGCCTCACAAACTGCTGCAGAGACAGCAAGTGCCATCTCCACCAGCGGCTGGTGGAAGTTCTCAGGAAGCCTTGTTTTCAGGCTTTGGTATTCTTGCCCTTGGAGAATAATAATTATTAATGCTCCTGTGGTTACTGTTTTTCTTCCAAATATGCTCAAAAATCAGTTCAAGGAAGTTGTAAGTCAAGTCACTTAGGATGGTAAGAATACAACAGAAACAGCTTTCAAAGGAACTCTTCAACTTCTGATATTTGTGAATGAGATCCAAACAGCATTACTCATTTATTTTTCAGGAAAATTATTGATATGAACAGGCCAAATCCCACAAGCTCTATTCTGTGACTAGAGTTCCCTTACAGTTTCAGCTACATTTTTATGATTTATCTGCCCATGCCAAGGCTTCAACATCTCCCAGGATAATAAGAAAAATAATTATGATTTTCTATTTAAAACTCAGGCTGCCTTCAAGCCACATGTATGAATCAAGTTTCTTCTAAAGCACAAATGTGTTCCGTCCCTCACTTCCTTCTGTGACTACCTTTAATCAAAAATGTATTATTTTACGCAATATTCTTTATTTGTTTTTCCATACACTTGCGATAGAATTGAACCACTTAACAGAGCCTAGCACATTAGTCTTCACTTATCTTCCCTAAAACATGGCTTTCAGCTGACATTCTAAATTTAATGTCATATAATAGAGAGGGAAGGGGAGAGCCTAAGGATTCACCTTCTGTTTGCAGCTGCTGCAATTTTTCCTTCAATGTCTTTGGTATTAAGAAGCCCATTTCACCTGCACAGGAACATCACTCACTTACCATTATCCCAGTCCAGATTTAGGGCTACTTATTCTCATCATTTCTTAATCAGACTCATACCCATTGCTAACAGATGAATAACTCCTGCTCCTACATAAAAATGTCTTACAAGCTTCTGAAGTTTTAGGTAATGCTTTCCTGTTGTGATGACTGTTTCTTTCCTGTTGGTGAGAAATCCAGTGTACCAGGAAACTACAGGACAGACCGTGGAGAGATTCATTGAGCCCTCAGCATCTTTAAAGTACACTGATGCCTGACAACCCCCAGATTTTATGTCTGTAAAAGCTTAGGGTGGCCCATGCTGTTGTCCCTGACTCTGGTCTACGATGCAAATCTGGAGCCCAGATACTGTCTAGTGTATGTAATATGATGTGCACGAGTTCATACACTTTCAACAAATGGGCTTTTTTTGCTTTACCAACTTCTATATGTAATTTCACAACATCTGCTATTGAGACAGTGCTCTTGTTTGGAAAGTACAAATCACTCAATGTACAGCAGGGCACCTGCATTAACAAGCTGGGTGTAGCTCACATTTTTCTTTAATTCTTCTGGGCATCTCTCTAACAAACAAGTATTCTTTAGAGCTCAACTCAATAATCAATACAGTTTTCTTAGTTTACAGAGCAAATAATTACTTTATGGGATGATTTCGCAAGGTCAGGGAGATGTGTATATATAGCGCAGAGAGAGAGGGCTGAGTACCATCTACTGAACTCAACAGCCACAGATTTCCAAGTAACCATCTCCGCTATGAAGGCAACAAGAAATGTTGCCCTTCTTGGGCTTGTGCTTCTCGGCTGCCTTTCTGGTAAGTTGTTTTTGTTATAGTCTATGCTAGTATCTCTAGTCCTCCTGAACCTTTGCCTTTATATACATCCTAAAGGAGAGTTCAGCCTTTTGGAGATGTGATGATTTAGTAAAATGTGAGTTCTCTTTTCATGTACTTTATCCTTGTGCAAATAAACACTATAGATTGGTAGGATGCGTTTCTCTGATTTAAGATTATGAGCTTTAGTGAGGATAATAGTGCTGCAAAAGGAGAAAAGTTTATGTCCTATTTCTTCTTTAGTGAGTCAAATTTTCTGGTTTCACCAATAATTGATATTTTTATTCTTAGTATACAGCTTCTTGTTTACTTGGAGTAGATAAAACATTTGGGAAAATAATAACTTCTCAGTAATGAGAAAGTATATTGGTTACTCAGTTGGGAAATTGATGATTCCAAAGGAATTTCAGTCAAGGACGTTGTACAGTTTTTATATTTTATTATCTCTGTTTTTATTGTAGAAATTGTTATGGCTCAACATCGGGTAAGTAATAGATCTTCTTTGTCATTTAGTCTTAATTTCTAAGTCTAGATGGATAATCCATACTGTATCATACTGTATCCCAGGGAAGGCTTGAGGGAGGGAAAAAAAGGAGAATGAGTGAGAAAAGAAGAAGGAAAAGTGCCCCTAAGTATTAAACCACCTCTTTTCCCCAAAATAAGAAAATATCTTCATCAGAGAAAGATACCTTACCATGCTGATGATAAAAAAGACAGTGATTAATAATGTAGAGTGAGGGTCAGCACAGACCGTCAGAAGAAAATCTGTACAGCTATTGAATAACTGTCTAAATATCTTCCTGGTCTTGATTCCTCAAGAAATGATCATTTTTGACCACAGTTCTTGCTGAAAGTACTGAAAGTCTTAATAGCAAAAAGGTGCTTTTATATGTCGTAAGAAACACAGTATATTTTGTTCCATCTGTTCTTCACCGTGGAGGAACGATAGAGAAAAAAAATTATCAACAGTAGTCTCCCAACTCAGCAAAAATGTGATTGACACAAGCACACCCTTCTCGGAGACATCACAAGTCCTCTTTAACAGGCCCGCTGTGGCATGTACCAGTTGACTGGAAGAGCACAGCTTGCCTGTCCCCGCAACTACGAACCCGTCTGTGGGACTGACAACATTACCTACCCCAACGAGTGCTCCCACTGCAGAGAAATCCTGTGAGTATAAGGTCTCCCTATTACCTACAATGCCAGTTCGAGCAGCAAACAAAAGCCTTTGGGGTTGTGACTAATTCTGGGGTGGACTAGATTTTTTGTAGGTTTCTGTCTCCCCTAATGCCCACAATCTTCCGTGTCCAAGCTCCTGAAACTGATTAATTACTGGGGCTTTACGAGTGGAGGGACTTAACGAGTGAGATGACTCCATGATATCAACAGATTAACCCTTCCTTTCCTTCTCTCTGTCTCCCTCTAGCCGTCACCGAGCCATTGACAAGAAGCACGATGGAAGGTGTGTTAAGGTATGGTCTGAGATGGGTTCCTTCTCCTGTTGCGCTCAGCAGTAGTGGGTGAAATGATGGCAGAGAACTAGACAGAAACCTTGCCTAGGATTAGTTGTGTATGAAAACCACATAATTTCGAACTGTCAGAAATTGAGTGAAAATGAAGAATTTCAGATTTGCAAGAATTACTTTCAAATTTAGTTTGAACAGTTAAAATCAGTGAGTTTAAAAGTGTTATAACACCAGACTTAAGAATGGAAACTTTTTATTTCAATAATGCTTCAGCATTATCAAAACACTTCTCTTTAGAATTAGACTTAAACTTAGAGGCATATTGAAGCTAAGATATTTCCAGAGGAAGCTTGGATTTTGACTAAATCATAATTTTGTAAAAGAAAAACCAATTCCACCAGAATGCTTATCATGAAGTTTATCAATATATGGGGCTACCATGAACAGGAAAAGTATCTATTTTTAGTTTAGAGAGAGAAAGTAAAGAAACACTCTGGCTGTGCAATTTAACATAATACAATGACTTCCATTTCAGTACACTCAGAGTAATTGCAGAAACATCGAGGTGAGCGTAAACTCCATTTTCTAGTGGCATTGACATTTCATCGTAAAAATTGCTGCTGCACAAGGCATTTTAGGCGAAGATCTGGCTTTCATGGTAAAAATTCCCAAGATGATAGGGATGAAGCCCACTTCAGGACAGGAAAAATAGGTACTCCAGGATCACGCTGTGATTTCAACTGTTTTGCTGTTTTAAACGTGCAGGATTTCAACTGTTTTGCTCCTTCAACTCCACCACACTGGGTCTGGAAGCTCCTCTCCCCTTGCAGCTCTGGGGAGAAGGGGAGATGCCTCCTGCACCAAGCTCCATTACACAGGACTGATGCAAAGGGGAGCAGAGATTAAAATGTTGTTCTGTTGACTGTTTCAGCTTGACTGTACTGGCCACCTGAGATCAAGCAGTGGTCAAGCGATGCCCTGCACCATGGAGTACATGCCTGTCTGTGGCACCAACGGCGTTACCTACAGTAACAAGTGCAAGTTCTGCAATGCTGTGGCGTAAGAGAAGGGGCTGGGTCACGGGAGGGGTTTCTGGATCAGCAGGTGCTCATGTTGGTATTTAGAGCGTAACGAGGTAGTTTTGACTCATGAAGCAGCTGCACTGTGCTCATTCATTCTCAACTCACTTTCTTCCCAAAGGAATGGACTGGACATAGACCTGCGCAATGTTGGACAATGCTTCCAGGTAAAGTGCAAAGATTTGCACTCTTAACTACTGTTACAATACATTTTACAATACAAATTCACTGAATCGTAACTAAATAATAGAAATGCCTGCACTGTCACGGTGCATTTGGCCTGGAAACAGGATTTGAGGAAAATAGTTAAAGTATGCCAGGGTCAGAGAGTATTGAACCAAATCCATAGCTCAAATATGCAGTCCCCACTCTGTCCTGAGAACAGCAGTCAGCTGGTGCTGAGACCTTCCAGGAAAGGGGCTGAACAAGGGGTGTTGCCACATCCCTTCTCTGGGAGATCAGGAGGGTCATATACTACCAGCACTATTAGTAGTGGTGATTCCTTGGATAGGAGGAATACTTTCTATAGTGTGACTTGTAACCATCCACTTTCTGTACTCTTGCCTCTGCCAGCCTGCTGTACCAGGACAGAGGTACCGCTGGGAGGACCAGCCTGGAACTACCAGCACGGTCAGTCCACTATTTATAATAGTATTTATTAGAATCACCCCCCGCCGCCCCATGCCCGCCTTCTCACTTCAGGTTACTCCAAGCAAGCACTTTCTCTGCCTTTGAGTTTGCAGAGTTGCTGGAACAACAGAGTCCTGCACCTGAAAAGTGCTTTTATGCTTTGCCATGTTGTAAACATTAAATAAACATAAAGCACTCATGTAGGAAAATATGGGGAACAAAAGCTTTAAAACCTGTTGTTGCTCCATTATTAGGAGATTGACTGTGGCGACAGTCAAGAGAAGGGCAGCAATCTCATCTGCACCGCTGACTATAACCCACTTTGTGGCTCCGATGGCAGAACTTATGGAAACAAGTGCCAGTTCTGCAATGCAGTTTCGTAAGTATGGGGCTCACCATGCAGCCATGAAACCAGGGGAGCTGGAGCACACATGCATCGGAGCAGCAGCTGGTGTGAAAGCCCCAGAGCTCCCATAAGCCCCTCAGTAAATGCATCTCTGCTCCGTGTTCCTCTCCCAATGCTTGCTTGTCTGTTCCTGGTTCTTCCCACCAGGAACTGAAGATCTTAAGCCCAAGTGGGTCTTGCAATTAAATCCAGATCCCTGTTTGCAGTCTCATAGCGTTGCTGACTCCCTCCCTGACAGAGTGATTTATACTGTGACTGTAGGAGATGTCCAAAATTATGGTGTTTGTCCCAAATCTCTTTCATGTGAGAAAGCATGTAACCTGGGGAATCAGGAAAAAGGTGAAACGTTGATTGAAGTACTTTATAACTTGGAGAGTACAAAAGTGTTGGCTTATTTGGGTAAATTTAGATCATAAAACTGAGATCCATGTCTGTAATTTTGGTTTCCCTCTTTCTCTTCAGGCGGAGCCAGGGAACTCTGTTCCTCAGACACTTTGGTGAATGCTGAGCGCTGGAGCCATCTCCTTCACGCTGATTTTTCCCTTACAAATCCTGCAATCAAACATGCTCTTCCCTGCTCGCTCAGCTGTTGCGCATTGGTCTCTGCTTTGATTGATCAATAAATTAAATGCATCCACTTTCTTAGCCATGGACTGGTTTTTGGTTTTGTTTTTTTTTTTTTCAGGGAAGGGGTAATGGTCTTCAGGCTTTTAGGTGCTTATCTGTCAGGCAGGAGAAGTTGTGAAATAAACCACAATAAAGAGCGAAGTGTAACGCCCATCACACACCAACCCAAGCCCTCATAAGAGTACGTCACTCCATACCAAACCATCAGAAGAGAAACCAAGATGCTATAAAATACTGCCACTTTCCCAGTTTTGGTGTTTTATAGAGTGTAAATGGATTTGTTTTTGTAACAGCACTGAGTCTTGGAGGAACTGGTTCTTTTAGGGACCCTGGCATGGGGGGATGGCCCTGGGGAAGCGTGAAAGAGAAAGGTGGCCGTGGTCAGCCCTACCTGGTCACACCTGGGCAAGGGGCAGGTCTGTCAGTGCATTATAAAAAGGAGGCTTATGGCAAAGGGAGGAGGCTATCTCATAGGGAAGAAAATTAGGAACTGCTGCTTCCTTGAAGGGTGTGTCCATTGAGACTGTGTTGATCAGCAGAAAATTGCAGCAAGCTAAGCAGGGTTGTAATGAGCCTGATGAGAACCCAAGAAGAAATTAGACTGGGCTCAGGTTTTCGGCTTCTTGGAGAAGATATCTCAGAAGTTGTACTTGGGGTATATGAGGCAGAGGTAGGACAGGGGACCCTTCAGGAAAAAGTCTAGGATTTTCTAAGTCCAGGAAAGAAGGGCCAGAAGATGTGCTGGTAGCTCCAAGGTATGGAGATAGCATCTTTGTGGGAGCCTAAAGAGTGACACCTTTTTGGGTGAGTCAAGGAACTAATATGCAAACAGCACAGGCAAAAAGTCCCAAGTGCCATGGCTCACACACTCCCTTCCTCTTCCTTTCTCCACCTCTCATTCCCTTGTTACGTAGTAAGAATATCTGCTGCTAAGGCTGATATTTAGGACAAAATCTGTGACTTCCAAGCCTTTTTCTTTGGGTCTTGTTTCCTGAAGTAGATAATTTCTTGACCAGGAATGTTGTAGGCACTTCTCATCAGAAGATAAGAGGCTTGTCCTTCCTCTAATACCAGCACAGGGCAATTCTCTCTCCTAGGAAGAGGGATAGAACTTCTTATTTTCAAGTTTTTTTCTGTTAGTGCAGGCAACATAAATTGCATCATGCCTTCCTGCCTGCTCATAAGAAAAGATAAACTGGAGAGTCATGAGGTTCCTCACTGTTTACCTGCAGTGTGTGTGAAAAATAGGAACATTTTAAGTAGCTCATGGATGTGAACAGAGACCCATCAGCAGAGGACAGAGCTCTGCTGTAATTTCTCATTGGCCAAGAGGTCTCTAGAGAGGCCACTGACTAGTGGATTTTGGTCATAGCAGGAAATCCTCATCAACAGCAAGATCCTACAGTGAGCCTCCTCTGTAGGGGTAATTTCTGCCTGAGGAAAGCAGATACTTGCTTAGGAGCTCAGAAGGCTTTGGGAAAGCAAAGGCAAATGGCAAATACTGGGTTCATGGCTGTAGCCAAGATACCTCATGAGCCTCTAAGCAAGAACTCCTTAGAAGATGGAAAGGTTTGTATCACATAAGAGCAAAGACTGACCCAGCACAGGTAAGTACTCGGCTTGACACCATCAAGACTCTACCCAACTACACCCCTTAGACTGCAAAGCAAGGTCCTGGTGCCCTTCTTGTGTCACTGATTTTTAGAGAAGTCAGAGGGACAGAGAATTCCTTCACCTATACTAGCAAATGTCCCGTTTCAGGTGTTATAAAGAGGTGGAAAGGGGTAATAATGATAATCACCTGGTTGGTAATTTGGTCTCCTCAGCCCGGAAGGGATGGGTCCCTGCGGTACTTTTTGCTGAGCCCCGCAGCCAGTCAGTTATGCTGCAGCAACCGAAACCGTTTGGGTAGATAAAGGACTGAGGTCGTGAGCAGTGACGTATGGAACTAGAAAAGGCAAACAAGTAGTGCTGCGAGTGGCAGAACTAAGTGTGATTTTGAACAGCACTGAGGCTGACTGACTTGATAACCAAATTATATGAGAGGCTGTGTCATGAGCTCACCCTTAATAGACATCTGAGAATTCACCTGTCAGTCACAGTTCCTCTGCTGGGTGGATTTTAAGATATTTAGCAAGCTGCAAACTCTAATGCTTCCCTAGATGTAGGGCATTCATAACTTGCTTTCAGGCAGAAACCCTCTCCCTTGCTGTCTGACAATGTTAGTAGCATCTTTCATCTCTTGCTAGAAAAATGTATGAAAATATGTTGTTTTCAAAAGATTTTTTTCTCTCCTATGTCAGATTTGGTTGGAACTAGTTGTAGATTCAAAATATACTGGGGGAACTAACGAACAGATATATCTATACACATTGGTCTCCCAAGCCTTGTCTCCTTAGGAAAGCTTACTAAAATTTTAAGCTTTTTCTTATCTGAACAGATATTTTACACATGATGCAGCTGAACCCAAATCCTTGCACAGACTCAACTGGAAATAGAGCTCAAGTCTCTCAATTGCCCATCAAATTCCCTTCACTGCCACTTGCTGTGGGAGCAGAGACTTAACATATGTTTGTGAATATGAAAAACTGGAAAACATTGACAGCTAGAGATTTAATAGTTCAGGGAGGGGATTCAACAGTCCTGTCTGGGACTGTGCACACAGCTATGAGAGCATGTCACATTGGAGAGCTTCTCCACCCCAACCGAACAAATTTAGAACCATCCTCAAAAATAGCCAGGGAACAACGTATAATTGGTTTCACAGACAACACGTTCTCATGCTGTGATTTATTTCGTAACGTCTAGTGAGTGTCATCACGCCGCACCAAAGCCTTGGAGCTGGCATTCAGCAAGGGCCCAGAGAATGAAAATTACCAGCTTCCCCGATGAATCACTGCTTTGAAAATTCACCCTTGTGAGAATCCTGTGACTATTTAGAAAAAAAAAAAAAAAAAGAAAAAAAAAAAAGAAGATATTACAAGCCTGAGTCTATCACTCATGTAATTAGCCCTTTCTAGGTTTGATGTGGACAGGGCAGCATTCCTAAAGCACCATAAACATGGCCAGGACCAATAATGGCTTTAGAAACGAAGTGGAGAAGTTCTCACAATTAAGGTGGGGAATGAGGACAGCTACAGATGGGCACATAAATACACAGAAAGGCAGGTCTGTGTGCACATTGTGGGCTTCGGTGCTGAGACGACACCTCCTGCACAGATCACTTGGCTTGGACTAAAGAGCTACCTGCAGCATGAAGGCAACAGGTGCCTTAGTGCTTCTCAGCTTGCTGCTGCTCTCGTTCCTCTCGGGTAAGTGATCTTTTTCCTAGCCTAGAAAAAAAATACCCACACCTTTCCTGAAAACAGCAAACTTTGGAGAGCCTTGATCACCAGATGACAGGCTTGAAGATAAAGCTGAGCAAGTAGGAAATATCTGTGGGACTTGCTGACTTGTGTGACATAGTTCTACTCCTCGTATGCCTCCACAGTGAATAATGGAGCGGAGGTGTCACTGGAGACAGAACAAGCAAAGTCTAAGCGTCTCTTTCAGTGAATGTACCAAACCGGAGTGTAATTATGAATTTTTGGTACAAATGTTCGCTGAAGAGTTTTGCTGAACCAGTTAGAGAAGAAACTCGCTCACCTCGGGGTCATCAGCTCTTGTTTTGATCCTAAGCATCTTGGTATTTGCTGTTATCCTTGGAGATGTGGAATCGTAATTAGATGAAAGTTTCAGCTTTCATTTATGTTGCAGAGAAAAGCTTGAAAATTAAATTCAAACGCCCTCCAGGAGTCAGAACAAAGAGGGCAAATTAAAAGGATCCAGCATTTATTTATCTGGGGATTTACACATCCCTGATGATCTGGGGAAGCTGAGTGATGATTTTTGAACATATAGGTCATGGCAGTGTTATCAATTGCTTGCGTCCAGCTGACCCAGCTCTGCAAGGTTTGTGTCGACAGTTATTGAAGAACGTGCAGAACAAGAATTATTTATACTTGTTTTTCTGTGAATAATTTGAATAAAGAATTCACTTGAGAAAATTGCAAGCTGTGCATGGAGAAAAGAGGTGAATTACTTCGTACGCACTATTCATTATGAAATATTCATCTGTCTCTAACTGAGTCTTAATTGGGACTGGGTTCCATCAGATTGCTGAAACTTCCTTCCAAGGCCAGGCAGAATAGCAGCAAACTCTGTGATCTCCTGTAAAATAAACAGATGTCAAGAGACATCATCACAAAGTCTTGTGTAGCCGCATGTAATATTTATAAAAACTATCTAATGAGCTATTTTGTAAATAATATGCAAATAGTCTTAACAGTGACTTTACAATTAAGGCAGCCCAGCCTAACCCATGGACATGATAAATACACGAGTGCCAGGGAAAAACCACCCAAGGGCATAACCATTGGCAGAAGAAGTAGGGTGGGTTGATGGCTGATGGTCTATCTGGCTGGGGGTTGGGTGAGATTTCCAATGCGTGGGGGCCCAAGTGTAGGACAAGGTCATCCCATCTCCTGCCCCAAGTTCCTTCCTGCTCAGAGCCACCGAGCAGCATTGCAGCTGGCAGTGACCAAGCAGGTATAGCCTTGCAGCTGAACCTCTGCCGCTGTGCAAGATGCTGGGTATTTGTCCCACATTGTTGTGACCCAGATTCTGCAAATCTGCATTCAATCCACCCTGGAGTGTCAGGTTCTCCCTTGGGGACATCACAGGGTCGCTCTGTCCTGCAGCTGTGACTCAACCTATGTGCCCGACCCCAGTCTGTGCAGTCAAGAAATATAAAGAGGATGGACTGATCACCTCCAAGCCCAGAGCCTGTGGTCACAGCAGGTATTTTTTCACTCTTACCGACCAGCACTCCCTGTTCTGCTCTTTATCACCTGGTGACGTCTCTGTATCACACCTGAGATGAAGTTCTGGAAGAGTCTCTGAGCTGTGCAGTGCTGAGGATGGCTGTAAAGCTGACCATGGCATCTCCTTCTCCATGGTACACTCTCGTTAGCAGTATCAGCCATTTCTGTTGTTCAGAAGTGCTGGAGCCTAAAACCCTTAAAAGCCAGTGTAGCTTTAAAATCTCTGTTGAGCGTGGCTCCAGATCCGATACGGCAGCTCGCTTCCTTGGGGGTGGCTGCCTTCCAGGAGACTGGGTTCTGTGTCTGAGGTGCAGTTAGCAGCTGAATGACTGATTACATGGTATTTTAGTAACATTTATCAAAAAAGCAAAATACTGAAAAGCAATTCAGATAATGTATTTCCTGCTCCCTCCTCCGCTGCACAAGATGATGGAGTAGGAAAAACTTGGTGTGCGTTTCACTGCGGTTTGCATAAAGGGTTTATGACTTTAATTCAGCCTCTATCAGAAAATAATGCTGATGCGTAAAATCTCTGTTTGGTTTTTGTTTTCCTTTCCAGATGTAGCAGGTCAAGACATTGAAGAGGTTAGTGCAGCTGTTTCTGCTTACTGAATCTGCATTTTCTAGAGGAATGATTTTGTAACCGAGATCTTGGTGCGTGGTAAACAGTTTTTAATGTCTGGTGGGAGCAGGTGGGTCCTTCCAAGATGTCCCAGTGCTTTGGGGAGTTCACTGTTGTACAGGGGATCTTACCTGTGGTCACATTTGCAAATAGACAAGGGAAACAGAGGGTTGGTTTAGCAAGTGCTTCCCATGATTAGGGTGCTTGCACAGGGTTGTGTTTGTACGCAGCACCACTTTTGTCCACTTTGCTCCACTGACCGATCTTCTCATGAAACAAAAGGACTATTGAGAGTGTTTTATGCCCCGAAACAAGGTTCATCACTGGGAACTGCCTAGAGGCAAAATACCTGTATATTTCCTGGACACCATTTTTAAATCCCCATAGACTATGGTTTGCTTCTCCTTCCACTGGGAAGGTGGAAAGCTCAGCAAGCACCAAGCTGAGTGCACAGTTTCGCAAGATGCATGAAGCTGTGCAGCAGAAAGCTAACTTGGTGCCAAATGCCTGAAAGAGCATCAGTGCTGACTCTTCTCCTACATGCCTATACTAATCCTCTTGTGTCTTTGGGAGATCAAGACTTCTCCCAGGTGGCAAAAATTCCCCTGAAACATTGCTTCTGCTCATTTCTGACTTGTTCTTTCAGTAAACAGGCAGTGTCATCGCTGCTGCTTTAGTCCTCTTGTCAGACAAAGCAATGGAGTAATGACCTATCCAATTTGGAAAGTGAAAGAAAGAGTATGGGAATTCTGAAAGGTGGGTTTTTTAATTTCTTTTGCAGATTTGTGGAGAGTTTTTAAACAGAAGCTTGTACTGCACGAGGGAGTCCAACCCTCACTGCGGCACGGATGGCATCACATACGGAAACAAGTGCGCCTTCTGCAAGGCAGTGCTGTAAGTGAAAGCAGAGGGCATTGAAATAACAGAGAGCTGTCTCCATTTCCACATATATAACTATGTTCTTCACAGAGGGGGATCCCTGCATCCAGGTTGCTCCTCTTGTATGGACCAGCCCCTGAATTGTGCCAAGTGGAATATTTCCTCCTTGGAAATGTGTGAATGCAAGTTAATTTTGATTCATTTCTAGGCTTTGCATGCTCTTGGTTGCCATGCTGAGAGGCAGCATGGGGCCTGGGAGGCAATTGTGTCCTGCCTGTACCTTCTGCATGCATTAAATCTATGCACATTTCCCAGTATGTGCCACAGGCTGCAACTCTCACTGCCCACACTTCTGGATACTGAGAAGTGTCTGGAAGAATGTGGGAGCTGAGCCATGCCAAATTATTCCTGAAAAGTCTGAATTAGCTTAGTGGAACAAGACACAAAATCTCAGAGGAAGAACCTGAGCTTCTTTTCCTGAGCTCTGTCACCTTTTAAAGGAGGTGCAATAGGAGCCAGCACCCCTGGACTGAATGTGCTTGCAAAACATTGGTTTTTCCGTACCAGTCCTTAATATTTGGAGCACACAAGGCTGCCTTACCCTTGGGAAAATCAGAGAAGAGCAAGGAGAGGAAAATGGCTTACTGATCCCTGTGAGACACCAGGGTACACTGCTCAAACAAATGGTCCTGGTCGGATGGAAGAGCTTCTTGTCCCACACTGCTGTTTCTGTCATACACTGCTTTGTCTAAGTCTGTCTTGCTCCTTTTACAGGAGAAGTGGAGGGAAAATAAGATTGAAGCACCTGGGGAAATGCTGAGTCCTCACTGTCACCCAGCAGCACCAGCTGAGCCCCTGTCAGCAGCTGCTGCAGACGCCTGTGCAGGGACACGGGAGCAGTTTGCCCTCATCTCTGCCATCTCTGCTCAATAAAATAAAGCTCAGCATGATTCTTTGGCTGGATTCCTTTTTCCATAATACCCAGAAGAGCACCTTGGTACAGCCATGCTAAAGTCTAACACAAGGCTTTGCTATGCTGTGCTGTTACACCACTCCTCCCAGGGAAGCAAGGTGCTCCCTGTGCTGGAGCAGCGATTCCCACCACTCCCATGGGTTGTGTCCTCCTGTCCCTAGCAGCCGTAGTTCTTCTGTCGTGTCCTGCCTGACAAATGGGCACAGCCAAGCAGCGTGACCACTTGCGGGCTCCTGCCCAACTCTTGCCATCCCAGGGGGTGGGTGTCAGCGGGCACCTTTATTCTTTTCCCAGTGTTCCTTCCTCTCTCAGAGGTTATTGTGGGAGGGTGACAGGAGAGCTGATGAGCAGCGTGACTGCATATGCCTCATCTCCTTTGGAAACCAGAGACAAACAAGCTGAGGCTAGGGAATATCGCTCCATTTAAGTGTGCATCAAGAAGATGGCAGGTGGAGGCTGGTTTTAGGCAGAAGCTGCAAGGCTTTTCTTTCCAAATCAGTCTCTTCTTCCTTCTAAGAGAATGCTTTATCTCAAAAACTGTCAACTCACCAGCATTAGTTTCTTGCTGCCAAGTGGCTTCTCATGCTAATAAAATTATATTTAGAAGAGCACCAGATTGTATAAAGTGTCAATAATAATAATAATAATAATAATAATAAAAAACTGTGGAGGAGAAGAGCTGTGAGCTTTCTCTCCCCACCTCTAGGATAAATTCTCCCTGAATCATACACAGACCTTGATTTTCTAGGCACAAGCATTTGTATTTATTTCCAATTCTTAATGCACTCTATTCAGTCTAATAAGACTCTGTTCCTTTCTTTACTTTTCACACTGCTGCCCTCTCTCTCTTCTTGGTGCTGGCTGGAAAATCCTTCTTTGTACCAACATGAGAAAATGAATTCTCTAGTCTCTCCCAATTCACTGTGCAAAATTCACACAGGGAAATACTTGTGGCATCCCCTTGTTAAATCACTGGCAGCAGATCAGTGGGACACCGGCTCCTTCATGTTAAACACTTAACTTCCAAAGGGAGCTTCAGATTCTATCGTGGGCCTCAGGGATCAACATATTTTGCAAGCACCTAAATGCTGAGCATCTAAAGCTCTGGCCCTTGTTTGGACAGAGCTTGTGTGTTTTTCTATCGTGCGACCATCCACGTTTTGAACTCAATTGGGGCACAATGCCTAAGCAGAGAGGCCTTAGTAATGCCCACAGCATATCTTGTTCTGGCTTCTCTTCTGATAATTCACATTTTTGAAGCCAATTCTGGCAAATCCTTTGTTATTTGGTAATTTTACAGGCAGTGTGCAGGCGGCAGCCAGCCAGCGGTTGAACCGTGCAGGCAAAACTCTGAGTTGGCTGGCTTGGAGTTTCTCTTGGACCAGCTGTCTTTGATCCTGCTGTTTTTCCCATCCCAGCCTACTGGATTCTTTCAAAATCTTCCACCTCTTCTTGGAAGCAGACTAACCCTCTGTGCATCCCAGGCTGTACAGCCAGCGGAGGTGCATTTGTTTGATTTCAAATTCAGATGTGACACTGGTAAATTCAACAGCAAGACAGCCAGAACATGGACAAGATTGAGGGGAGCAAGAAGCATCTCCTGCACCAGGACAAGTGATCACAAAGGACATGTTGGGAATGTGGGAGAACATTCCTCATCAATCCTTCTGCTTGGAGCAGGATGACCTCTGCACATCCTTTGCTACCCGAGTTATCCTTTGATGATCCTATTACATTGGACCAGCATCATATTCAGAGCACAGGAGCAAAAAGACCCCATTAAAATGGAAAGTGACATTTTAATGAGAGAGGGGGTATGGGATATATTGACACCTGAGGTGGCCCTCAGTGACCCCAAAAATCTCACAGCATATTCCTGTATCTAATGCTTTTTAATGTGGAGGCTGAGATAACAAAGACAGCTCACAAGAGAAGAGAAACTGCGAGAGTTCACTATTTGGTAACCATCCTGTATTCTGCTCTATCAACACAAATAGCAAATAAAAACACCTCTGTACCTCTACAGACCTACCATCTCCTCCACCTGTGCCAGGGAAGTGGAGAATGGGAGTCATCTCCTTTGAGGAAACAATTTCCCCCAGTCAGGGAAATTTCTTAAAACTTCCTCCCTAGGAGAGGCCAAGAGAGGCAGCGCTACTCCAAGTGAACAGCTCCTGTCACAGTCCGTCCTTCTGGCTGAGCGGGCACATTGCTGTGCTTAACTGAGATGGCAGTGATGCTTTGCTGGTGCCAGGTTCATTTGCTCTTGGTTTCAGATCCCTGTGCTCACCTTCCAGCAGGGCTGATGGATGCCAGGGGTGGGGAAGGAGTGTGACAGTGGCCACAGGCTGTCTGGCCTGAGCTCCCATCTGCGTCTGGCTGCCTTCCCGGACACGTACCAAACCAGAAACCAAACCTTCAGCCACTATTTTTCCTTTGATTTCCTTCCTCCATCTTTTAAGTTGTGTTGAGTTGTTTTGTTTTTTGGTTGTTGGGATTTTTTTGACAGTTTTGAAAGGTGAGTGAGTCATGATACATTTGAGATGTCTCTTCTACTAGATAACATGAGCATCTTCACAGATTTTTCTCTCCCTGGGGAGGAAGGGGCAGAGACTGGGGTGGGAGCTGCCCCAGCATCTTGGCCACTGCCAAGACCTGCCCCTTGCAGCAGAATGAGAGCCCTGTGCTCCCTGTGTCTCACACAGTCCCCCTCGGCAGTTAAAATAATGGAATAATTAAATTTGTGCATGATTGCTCTTACTGAAAGGAAGCCATTGCTCACAGCTGAGCGCCCTCCCATGACAGGGCTATGCACATGGTGGAGGGGAAGGATGTATTTCCATCTCACAGCTTCACTCTGCTGGTGATGCAGCTGATACATTATTGTGTCCAGGCTCTTGGCCCATTTAACTTGTGTGCTTCACCGCCTCCTCCTCCTCCTCCCCCAGCACAGGCACGTGTCACTGTCGCAACTCAGTTGAATCTTTCGTCCTACTTCTTCCCCTTGACATTCACAGTGTTTGACAAGGCTTTTCTAGCTGCCATGGGATGATCCTAGGGTGGTGGTGCTGCCTGCAGCTCAGCTGGGGAGGAAGCTCTGGACTTAGTTATCGTTCTGGTTCACCTTCTTTTCCCTAAGAGAAGGCAGGCTGAATCAGGCTGGAAGGGACTTTGGTCCAACCTCCTGCTCACGGCAGTTCTGCTGTGTTGCTCAGGGCTTTATCCACTCTAGAATTGAGAACCTCCAAGGGCAGAGAATGTATGATCTCCCTGGGCTACTTTTGCCAAGGCTTGGCTATCATAATGGTAAATAAATTTTTCTTTAAATCTAGTTTCAAACTCCTTTCTTTCAACTGCTCCATCTCCAAGCCATGCACCACCATGAGGAGCCTGGCTCCATCTGCTCAGTAACCTGCTTGTTAACTGGCAGGTTACATCCCCCTGAAGCCTTCTTCTCAGTAGCTTGAACAAGCCCACCTTTCTCCACCTCTTCTCACTGGGCAAATGCTCCAGCCCCCAGCTGTCTTGGTTACTCTCCACTGAACTTTCTCCAGTTTTTCAATGCTTTCCTTGTACTGGAGGAGGGCCCAAAACTGAACAGAGGAGGGAAGGCTGAGCTATGGGGACAGGGAAAAGGATTGTTTGGAAAGTAGGTGGGACAACGGTAGGAGTATTGCGGGGGACTGAAAAGATGTAGATGGTGACAGTTGTGGGGAGCAGCAGTAGGGTGTCAGTGTGTATTGGGTCCTTTAAGGAATAGAGAGCAGCTGAGCCTGCTCTGGGGTGAAACAACTCACAGATGATGGGAATCAACCAACAATTCCCCCCATTCCCATGGCACCTGAAGGATTTAAATAGGAGCCCAGGGGTAACATTTGGCTCTTTTTTCTGATTCTGGAGCAAGGAGAAGGTGAGGGGTTTGCTTTGTGGTGTGAGTCTTGGTTTGGGGATGTTTTTTTTGTTTGTTTGGGTTTTTTTTTTTTTTCCTCTGAAGTAAGTAGTATGGTTTAGGAGATTCTCATGGGAGTAGCTGCAGTAATCGTGTCTGATCTTTATGTCTTATAAGGCTGCTCTAAAAATGCTGGGGAGGGCTTATAAAATGCATGTGGGAGACAAAGGTTGCCACGATACAGGAAGGGAGAATGGTGGAGGCAGAAGAAAGGCAAGTACTGCATAAGTTGCCCGTTTTAAAGCCCTAGTGATGAGATGGTGCTTCAAGGCACCTCTTTGGCTTTGGCACCCACAGGGCAGTGAGGGGCAATAGCTTTAATAAGGTCAGCTCCTTGGGTCTCTAGAGGAAGCAGGGCTTTGGAAGAGCCTCAATTAGGACTTGAAAGATAAGGTCAAAACTGAGCTTCTTCTGGGCCTGGGGGGATGTATTGACCAACTCAAGGTTGGTCCCAAGCACCAGCTTCAGTGTCTGTAGCAGGGTCAGACCTCGTACCCAGCTTGTGGAGTAAAGGTTTCCCAGGATGTGAGAAAAGTGGTGGTGCTGTGCAATACAGTGCTTCCCTTTCTGAACTAAAATTGCTCAATTAATTGGGAGTGAACTGAAATGTTGGTATCGTGGCAAGGATGGGCTGTGACACTTCTGGCTTTCTTCCCAAAGGATGTCATGCCTTTCTCTGGGCGGGTGATCTTGTGGAGTTACCTGTGATAAAACCATCAGCTGCCTGGGCACTACCCTGTAAATACATCATAGAATGGTTTGGGTTGGAAGGGACCTTAAAGATCATTCAGTGCCATCCAACCTGCCATGAACAGGGACACCTTCCACTAGACCAGGTTTCTCAAAGCCTCATCCAGCCTGGGCTTAAACACTTCCAGGGAGGGGGCATCCACAACTTCTCTGGGCAACCTGTTCTAGTGTCTCACCACCCTCACAGTGAAGAATTTCTTCACAATGTCTCATCTAAATCTGCCCTCTTCCAGTTTGAAGCTGTTACCCCTTGTTCTATCAGTACCTGCCCTTGCAAAAAGTCCTTCCCCAGTTTTCTTGTAGCCACTTCAGGTATTGGAAGGCCACTAGAAGATCTCCCCAGAGCCTTTTCTTCTGCAGGCTGAACAGCCCCAACTCTCTCAGCCTGTCCTCATAGGAGAGGTGCTCCAGCCCTCTGATCATCCCCATGGCCCTCTTCTGGACCTGTTCTAACAGGTCCATGTCTTTCTTGTGTTGGGAGCTCCAGAGCTGGATGCAGTACTCCAGGTGGAGTCTCACTGGAGTGGAGTAGAGGGGGAGAATCCCCTACTTCAACCTGCTGCCCACGCTCTCTTGATGCAGCCCAGGACACGGTTATTGGCCTCTGGGCTGTGAGCGCACATTGCCGGCTCATGTTGAGCTTCTTGACCACCACCACCCCCAAGTCCTTCTCTTCAGAGCTGCTCTCAATCCACTCATCCTCCTGTCATCTTCTGTATCTAGACATACCCATCATCCTCATTCACAGCTACAACCGGCAAGCAAATGCTCCACTTCCATCTGATGATGACGACCCATTAAAAAGGAGCCCGGAGGGGTTGCAGAAGGTCACCTGTGCTACTCCTCTGTCCCAGGCGGGACAGTGCTGCCCACCGCATTTCTGCCGGGACGAGCGGGCCGAGCTCCGGGCTCCTTCCTGGGCTCCGGGCTCCCTCTGCTGCTCCCCGGGCACACGGCGGG